>NW_020897723.1:2176377-2328236 GCF_003984885.1 Neopelma chrysocephalum
AACACCTTAAATGATAAATTACAGCCTGTGCCATAGAACAGGACCCTGGATGCTACTCAGAACATCAAACACACAATACAAAACATTTTCCAGTCCCAAGATCACAAGTGGAAGTCACTGAGGGAGCACCAAGGCCTCCCCCTGCCATCCTTCAAGGCACCCACACTCAGAGGAGTCTGAATCCAGACTTTGCACTCTGCCTTTGCTTCCTGAGCAAACCACAGGGAGCACAAACCCCCAGGAGACAGCTGGGAGTCTGCACCTACAGGCAGCAATGTGAGCAAAGGAAAAACAATGAGGGGTAGGTTGCTTAGAGATTCCTAGAAAATTTTCGGCACAGGAAGTGGAAAAGTAATACACCTCCTGTGCAAACATGTGAGAAGTATGGAGGTACAATTCTGCTGGGAAATTGGGTAAATCTGTATTTTTTATTCTTAGTAATGACAAATCTTTATTTTGCAGCTGTATTTATTTTTACTCGACCTATTTTCGTTTACAGTTGCTCTCCAGATTGCAAAACATGCCAAA
This sequence comes from Neopelma chrysocephalum, assembly GCF_003984885.1. Taxonomy (NCBI): domain Eukaryota; kingdom Metazoa; phylum Chordata; class Aves; order Passeriformes; family Pipridae; genus Neopelma; species Neopelma chrysocephalum. Next base: position 2,176,906 of record NW_020897723.1, read on the forward strand.
GAGACTTTTTGTCACTAACTTAAGATGCATGATCCATACTTCCCACTAAAATGAATGCAAAGATTTAAATATCTTTATAAATACAGGATATAAAGCAACGTTGGAATTGTTACTTGATATATTTTAAGTGATGAAAATAGGTTTAAACTAACACAATCACACAAATGCCACAACTTTGTGCACTACCAGGTAGAAGGCAGAGGATGGGACCACCTCCAGCTCAGGTATTGGGGGGTCTTTTCTCCCTCAGAGTCCTGTTGGCACAGAGAATGCCACAGCTTGTGGATGGAAGCAGCCACTTGCTCCTGCTCATCTGTGGCACAATACAGTTGACTAATTAATTTTTTAAAGTATTCAAGATGTGACACATATACAGGATTGAATACAGATTAGCATTACAATAATCACTAAGCTTTTGTGGCCTCACATTTGTCTTCTCCCAGCAAAGTTTCCTTTAATGTGCAAATGAACGATGCCACCACGTATCTTGAAATAAACAGGCTCATTATGATCATGACTTGTCATATACACAGGATTACATCACCAGCACACAGTAGGCTGGCAGATAAAGGCAGGCTAAATAAAAAATCCATACCCTACTCCTTGCTAGGACATCCTGATCCTTCCTACCAGTGGCATCCCGGAGCGATGTTATGGAATAGTCCCTCCCCTCAAATGTTTCTAGATTGAAGTTGTTTTCATGAGCTGCAAGGGTTTTTTTGGCCCAGTTCTAAAGACAGGATTTGTTTGCCAAACTGAGTAAAAAGAGAACACAAAGTTGTCTCAAAATTTTCAACCCAGCAAAAACACGGAGAGGTTCAGAGGAGAGATGGGCCACGCAACAAAGTGCAAAGGTTACAGAGAGACAGGCAAGCGAGCTGGCTGAAGTGTTCAAAACCCTGAGAATAACTCTTAAGTAAAGGGAAACATAATCATTAATTCATTCCTCCTACTTTTTTAATTTATTTTTTTTACTTTTCGCTCTGCAGTTTTTGAGATCAACTAAACACATTAGTGTGGAATCACTTCATACATCACAGGCCACATTTCACACTCAGCAAAAGGACCAGCACATCCTTTAGGAAGGAAGTCTTTACTCAGAGGCCCTGGCACAGGTTGCCCAGAGGAGCTGTGGCTGCCCCATCCCTGGAAGTGTCCAAGGTCAGCTTGGATGGGGCTTGGAGCAACCTGGGATAGTGGAAGGTGTCCCTGCCTTGGTGCCAGGGCAGCTAAATGATACAGTTTCCTCTATAGTGAGATGCAAAATTTGCTTCAGAAATAGCTGGTCTTTGAGAAGGACTTAGGGCGACCAATGTTAACTTTGTCATCCATCAAGATGGATGCATGTGGAATATTTTATATCAACATCTATATATGACGTTTCCAAGAATAATTAGTGCATGATATTTTAAAAGCAAATTTCACACATTTTCCTGACAAACTGTCGTGGACTCGTGGTGTTAATTTTAGCAGTTTCAATTGGATTTGGTACGGTTGGAAATGCAAGGGGAAATCTGCAGTAATCAGGATGTGACACTCATTAACACTTCCACAAAATACCCACTGGATTTGCATAAACTATGCAAAGATTCATTGGTGAATCTTTAATATGAGATTTCCCTTGGTTTTACTCCACATTCAGCTCCATTTGCCCTCCCTTTCTCCTCTCCCCCACCAGCGAGAAGTGCTGTAAACAGTTCCCAACAAAGCATAATTAAATGTACAGAAAAACTAAAATACACATGTAATTACCCAAAAGCTTATATAATTACATATATAATTTTATAAACTGCAAATATTTCTCAAGAAATTATTCTGTGAGGGAGAGAAATACTAATTGGATACACTGGCACTCCAAGTCACTTAATAAATCTGGGGATGCACAAGCAAGTTTTTCCATGAGCTGTTTATAAAACTCATCCAGGCCCAGCTTGCAGACAGCAGTCTGTGCATGTAAAGTAGCATAAAAAGATTGCAGAAAATGGATAAACCACTGAGGCAGCAAAAAGTTTCTGGTTCTGACAAACACAAAAAGATCACGTAAATTATGCCATTATTAAGGGAGACATTTCTGGCTACTCCAAATATCATTCAATGAGGCAATTAATTAGAAAAAAATAAACAAAATCTGAGTCGTATAAGTCTTCTTTGAGAAGAAAAAGCTTCTCAGGAGTCAATATTTATTATGGGTTTTTAGCTGAACTATGCAGTACCTATTGGACTACACTGACTCCATCAACATGGCTCATTACAGCAGACAATCCAATATATAGTGGGAGGTTCACAAGGAAAAATAAAAGTTATTTTCTCTTTTGAACTATTAAAAAAACAACCTTACCCGATTTAAAAATTTTCATTGAAGCTCATTCTGCTGATAAAAATGCTTTTTGCTTAGCTTCGGTTTTAAAAGAGAATTCTTTTACAAGAATGGTTAGGAGTTCAGCATCAATAGGATATATTTAAAAAGATTTAATATAAGATTCAGAATAAAATTTTAAATTCAATTCTTTTCCCTGTCATGAATTCCTGCAAACACACATGAACAACATTGAATTTGTGGTGTTATTACTCCGATCCAAACATTTCTGCACAGCCAAAGCTTTGGAATTATTTGAACTGTGTACATGTAACTGAGTGGCTGTACCAGACAATAGATTATTTCACTTGCTTGCATTTTGAGCAAATTTATTGACTGAGAGTCTTCCTTCATTGCTCCTACTCAACAGATCATTATCTCTGATATCCCACGAGCACAGGAAAGAATTTTCTAAAGGAAAATACAACCCGACCAAGCGTGAGGGCCAGAACACATCCCTGTATTTTATTTCTGGTTAAACTCTCAGGCTCTGATCATCTCTCTGTCTTGTTCACTAGTGCAAGCATGCTGGGAAGAAAAATGCATCCATGGGATTTTATTTGTTTTGTGGATTCTTTTAAAAGATAAATTAGAACATCAGGATTTGGGGAATTTGGTTTTTTTTCCTGCTGAACAACTGTGCATTGTGCTGAGGTCACTGGAAGTGTAAATACTAATTTTTGAAGCTTTCCCTCTGACCACTTTTCCTTTGGGTTTTCATTCATTCAAAAAAAAAGAAGTAATCTGGAAGTGGAACAAATTTTTTTTTTTGTTATTGTTTAGTAAGCAGAATTCTCATTCCAAGACTTTAATACTCCCAAAGCAACAGCAGACCTTGGTAAGGAAAAAATTCAGAAATTTTTCTTTAACTCAAACTGACCCACTTGTACGTTTTACCCACCACAACACTATTTGTACTCCACACACTGATTTACACCAAAAATGCTTTTCCAGAGAGATGAGACTTCTTTTTTTAAAAAGCACAACATGTGTGAGATGCTTTCAACAGTCACAATAGCAACAACACACTTTATGCCATTCCTCAAGTAATTCTCCTTGGAGTATTCACAAGTGAACTGCCAAAGACAGCAAAGCTCTCTGGCATTTCCTGGTTCAAGGATGTCACCCAAAACTGTAGGATAAGAAAATATGAATCAAAATAGCATTTCCCAGCGTGCTGAGCATCCTGATGGAACGAGCCGTGAACCTCCTGACCCTGGGACTGAGCTGATGGTTGTTATTGGACAACCACTGTGAAAATAAGCTGTCAGAAAACAAAATAGTCTTCACTTTTATTTCACTAATTCAGGTGGTACTACAATGACTCTTTGGAACACGATTGCTCAATATTGTTGACTAGAGGCAATGAAAAGTTTATCAGGTATTTCACTTCTCATTTCTCTGGCTCGAAAGCGTGACTCTCGGATCAAAACACATTCATGCTACATTGTGCCTTGGAAGAGAGCAATGCAAAGCTCACAGGGACAGTCCCTTTCTGCCCTGCTCTGGGTCAGGGATGGCAGGCTGCCAGCTGGGTCACAAATACATTTCCAAATGGAAAAGCAGGGAACAGAAGAGGACACTGTGTATCCTGGTGCTCCATCACTCCCTGTGCCTGGGTGTAGTGGACATTTTTGGGGGGTCAAGAGGACAGGGTGCACAGTAACTCAAGAATAACTGCAGCATGGCTCAAATAGGTTTCTATGACTATAAGGTGGGGGTTTTTTGCCTTAATTCCTCATTATCTGCAGCACTGAAGAAAGTGTTCCCAGACAGAACTTCGAAATCAGGTGCCAGAAATTTGGCCCAGATGAATCTGTACCAGTATCAACCTCTTAAAATGCAGACAATATGGGAAAACAGATCAAGTACTTTGAAGGATGACAGACTCCTGGATACAACGCTGGTACACACGGATGGAGACTGCCAAAAAGAATGGCCAGTAATATTAGTTTGTACAGAAGTTGTTTAGATCACTTGTTTAGGAACAGGTTGGAAGGCTCTGATGGCCAATGTTTTGACTATAAAGTGGCACCACCTTCTAACAAGATGGGAAGAGTAGGACTTCATTTGCAAAAGATAAGACAATTTCCTATATTCTTGGGAGTTGTCACACATCATTAAGCCTTTTTTGTATTATTCTAAGAACTGTGGGTTTTGGATGATTTCCCTAATTGAACTTGAAGCCAGAGCAGGATGATTTTTGGAACACTACACCACTTAAAGAGTCATCTATTTTTATTAACATACACATCTAGAGAAGTGAGTTGACCATCACATCACCTCTGGTCTGGCAGTTTTATTATTGCCATTTTAATGCTCATGCAGGGGCTTCACCTGCTCTTCATGGCACAAATGTCTTCCAAGTGCCACACCTACTGTGCAGATTTAGCAACATATCTCTTTTAAGATATTCAAATGGCTGCTCCATCTGCATCCTTATCAATATTTCAAGAGAAGATAATATTTCATATTTGTGGTTATTTATAATTTTATAACTTCACATCACCCCAAGCAAATAAACTGTAACAGCACTCTTTTCTAACCTGAGAAGCCATGCAGTATTTATTGTAATTAGAGAATTAATACTGTTATTATGAATGCAAGAAACAACAAGGGTAAAATTAAAACTCATCATTACCTCGAAATCTGGCATGAAACCTGAAACTAAATTAAATCTTATCTAAATGCCAAAATCAAGGAGAAATAAAAAACCTCCAAAGGCAAAACTAGATACTCTGTCCTATTTCCTGTGCTTTTTTTTTTCATATTTACAGAACAGAAAGACAGAAAAAAGGTATATCTGAACAGGCAGAACTGAATCATCTGGAACAGAAAGATGGCATGTGCATGAAGGGAAACACTGTCCCATCAAAGACTTGAAAAGATGTTTCTAAATCTACTCCAAATACAGTGGAGAGCAGTGAGAACACAGCAAGGTTTAATTCCTGATGAATCTTATACCATATACTGATCAAGACCAATAAAATTCCACAAAATGGAATCATTTCCCATATCCAAGGAGATATGAAATCATTGGCATGGGCACAACCCAAAAGCAACCAAACTACTGCCCATCCACCTGTGAGCAAAGGCAGAAATGCAGATGGATCCATTTCTGCAGCACCAACTGCAAGCAGAATTTAGGAATTCTGTAAAAACATTAATTGAAACGAGAGGAAAAGTTTCCACAGCTTGTCACTCGGGAACCTGACAACAGAAGTTCAATAAAGAATCAAACCAAATGGCCTGTCTTGCAAAATGGGACAGGCTGTCATTTTGTTCAAATCTGCTGCTCCAATTATCTGGTCATTAGAAAAATGATTCACCATTCCAGGCATCTTTATACACAATTATTCTGGGCCCACATTAAAGAAGTTAATCTGCTAGGTAGCAATACCAGAACACTGAAAAACAAGTTTTCCCAGGGAAGACATTTTAATTTGTGCCAATTCGAGTATATAAATCTTCAAATAATAAGAAGCTCAAATAAATTTAATGCAGCTGGGAATGACTCAAATAAGCAAAAAATGGCATGTCTTCAATGCAGAATGACTGTCAGGCCAAGAAAAGGAGAGAACAATTCCAATGACAGCCTAAGTCACAGTGTAAATCACCACTGAACTGTTTGGAAAGTCTGCATGATACCCCCAGAGACAGGGTTGTTGAGCTGGAAAGAAAAGAGTTAGAAAATAACTGCTTGAAGACATAGAGCAGAGTACAAAGATTTGAATAGACTGAAAGAAATCAGAACAGAGATACAGGGGCCAAATAGAAGTTCACTTACCAATCCAGAAGAGAGTAATAGTACAGAAAGTACCATCACAGGTCAGGACCTGGCCAACACTGCTCATCTCTGCAGAATCCCAGGAGATCAGGAGAAAATGTGGGTCTCAGACACCAACTGCTGGATGGGTGTGGAGCCAACCAAGGGTTGTTGGCAAGAACAGACAAGGGTTGTTGGTAGTAACGTGCCATGGGAAGGAACAAGATGTGGACTAAGCAGACAACTCTTATGATCTGAGATAGGCTGAGGACAAGAGGACAAAAGGACAAAGTCCTCTTGCTGCTGTACCATTGAAAATCAGAGTCCTCACAAAAAGCTGCTACAGAATGTGGCCTATCCTCAAATGCATCCAAAATACGTGCAGCAAAACCTGTGAGCTGTTCCAGACACAGCCCTACACGTCAGCAGAGCCCTTTCCTGCTGAAGGTCTTACTGTAGGTCTTTTCAGTGAAATATAAATTTCTGACTGTGGTTGATACTAATTTCTTAGACACTTATAACTAAATTATCCACTAGGGAGCACAGAAACATTTTCAAACACGTTCTGCTTATGTCTGCAAGTGCCAGGTGAGGTCCTTGTGGCACTCAATGTCGCTCTTGAACATGAAAAATATGCTAAACAACCTGCCATGCACAACAGAGATAAGAAATGGAGTCAATGCAACGCTTGAATGAAAAAAGGTCAACAGACCATGAACTTCTAATGAACAAATTTCAGCTGTTCCCAGCCTGGTGTGCAGTTCTTGGACATTCTTGATGGAATAACTTCTTTTGCATTATACACCTTTATGTGTAAATATATAACAACATATGAAAAAAAGAGAAAATACATCCTTCCTTATCAGCATGCTGGGCAAGAGCTGCTCTGCTTCCTGCTCTGCAATATATTCTGGTGATGTCATGACACTTTTAGTTCCCAATAAAGAAAACCTTTCATCATTTATTAGTCCCCATTATAACGGGCATCCTGTAAAATTCATCTTTCATTTAAAACATAAATAAAATGTTCTGTTGTTTTGCTCTACTTTAGAGTTGCTCAGAACAAAAAGAGCATGATCCATGTAAAGCACTCTGGAATTTCTCCTTTAAAATATTGTTTAAAACTGTTGTGTTCCCACAGGCCTTCATCAATACATTGATAAAGGTGTCCACAGTACCCACAAATCTGAAGAGTACATCTCAGTGCCACAGGTAGAATATTACCTCAGATCTTTGCTAAATATGTTTTTCTTCATTTTTTCCCGTAAACAATTCGAGTCATTGTTGTAAAGAGACTAGTAGCATAGAGCATCCTGTATTCCCAGTAAAACATGGAACTTGGCATATCTAGTCAGATATATTCAGGAGTGGATACCTTCAGACACTGAACCAAGCCAGAGAAAGAATTTAAGCCTGAAATAAGTCAGATGTAAGAGAAGTCTTGTTCTAAACAGTATTTTATTGCTTTATAAGCTGGAGGAGTTTTATAGATATTTCTCATTTGTCTTAGCATCACCATGAAAATAAATGAAGTTAGAAAGCTGACATCTACCCCAGAATAAGAAGAGCAATTGCTAAGAAAACATTTAATTGTCCACAGGAATTGTAAGGAGTAGAGTCAGCTGTGAGGATGGCAAACCACTTGGCTATTATAACTGCAAACAAAGAGGAACAAATAGCAAGGTGAAGAAAATCCAAGTCAGCAAAAAGGGATGAACACAGCTCAAGTTGCTTCATGAGTATAAAAGCTAACATGGATTTCCATATAGGAAATTAACAGGGCAATAAAATACCATATAATACAGTTTATTCAGATGCTAAATACAATCTAAGCACAGAATCACAGAATGGTTTGGGTTGAAGAGACCTTAAAGCTCATCTTGTTCCACCCCTGCCATGGGCAGGGATATTTTCCACTAGCCCAGGTTGCTCCAAGCCCCGTCCAACCTGGCCTTGGACACTTCCAGGGATCCAGGGGCAGCCACAGCTTCTCTGGGCAACCTGTGCCAGGGCCTCTCCACCCTCACAGGGAAGAATTTCTTCCTAATATCTAATCTAAACCTGCCCTCGCTCAGCTCAAGGCCATTCCCCTTTGTACTATCCCTACATGCCCCTGGGAAAAGTCCCTCTCCAAGCACTCAGTGCCATTGCTTTGGGGGTTTATTTTTCAACAGTGTGCATTTTAATTTAACACCTCTGATTTTAAGCACTTTTAATAACTATAGTCACATAACATTAGAATCATCAGACCCTTAAAAGAAAAAGTCCTTCATGTAGAGGGCATAATGTTTCAGACTTAAGGCATTCTCATAAAAGTGATCACAGTGCTCATTTATTCATAAGCTCACAGATTCTACAACCTAGTTTTTCTCTTCTTAAATCCTACCAGTTTAAAATCAGCATCAGTGCAGTTTTCATGTTAGGTATTGGTATATGCTTATACAGTTGGGGAAAAACAAACAAACACACAAACAAAACAAAACAAAAAAAAACCCAACCCAAAAACCCCCAAAAACATAGAAAAATAGAAGCAAGAAATAAGAATTATGAGGTTTTATCATATATTCTACCATTATGGATAACTCATGGTACAAGCAGGTTAACTAGTTTACCAAATCTCTCTCTGCACTGAGAAATATATTTTAACATTGATAGACCTGAATTCCTCTTTCTGCCTTCCCAAGCACAGTTCTGGGATCTCCCAGGTCAGGGAGGGAGGGTGGAGGGGGTGGCATCTAAAATGGCAACAAAATAAGGTTGGAAAGGAGCAGCAGCAGCAGCCAGATCATACTTGGAGAGCAGGTTTGTGATACAGGCAGGATCTGTGTCTGCTTCATGGAAAAGGCTGAGGTTTCTACTGATTTCCAGTCCCTAATAAAACAGTTATCTGTAAGCATAAAGTGTCCAGATCTTGGGAGCAAAGCTTCTTTGAAGTGGGGAAAAATGTCCCCGTTGGAGATGAAGTGCTGACCCTGCGGGTATTAGAACTTCAGCTCGTTCACCTGGATGGTTTTCATAAGTGTTTTGCCTCTGCAAGACTTGATGAGAAGTTTAACATCCTGCTGGGAAAATAATAGCTTCTATATCCATGTGTGGACCATTTCAATTCATCCAGGGAGGAAAAGTCTCTGTAGGTGCAAAGGCTCACACGAAAAAAATATACTTTTAATAAAGCATTTAGAGGCAAAAGAGAATGATACTGACTTTCCATCTCAGTTAAAGACAGGCCCATGCTGGAAAAAGTTGTTCATATGGGACAAATGCTGAAGCTCATGGGCCTAAGGCTTATGTGTGCAGTGTACCAGGCACTTCTAAATGGCTTCTAAATGGGTTTACCTTTCTAAAAGGTACCATGCTTTTGTTTAAATTACCGATTTTAAATTTGCCAGAAGTCACTCGAAAGACTGTAATTTTTGAAGCAGCCTTACCACAGCAAAAGCTAAAATAAGTCCAGACTAAAGCGGGAATTTTATTATTCAGCAAAATTCTGCCCCTCTGACTCAGAACAGGGACTGATTTGAGTTTATCTTACCAAAGCAAGACCTCGCACAAGGATGAGAGGAAACTCTGAGGAAAAGGCACAGTAAAGAGACTCTATGAATTAAGCAAGAAAAAAGGTACAATTTTAATACCGTGGAGAGATGGTATTTGAGCTCATCAGTGTGAGCTCTTTCTCCAGAAGATGGATAAAGAGATGTGATAATCACTCTCCACACTTCTCCTTTTTATGGCTTCCCAAGTGACTTTTGTACATTTTGGCTGGCAGTGCTGAAAGAGGCCACACATTCAGATCTGTCCAAAATAAAATACCTGAGACTTTATGCACCAGGGCCTGTGTATATTGTAAAGCCTGAAGTGACTGTACAGAACCTGACGTTGTTGGACTCAGCTGAGCTCACCACAGAGCCTGAGTTAAACATTTCACAATACAGAGTTCTTAAGTAAAAAAAAAGAAAAAAAAATCTATTATTTAGCAGAGTGGAAGCCTATTTCTGACAAAAAACCTGAAGGGTTGAGAGAGAACTATTCTACCTAAGGATCGTGACTGTCAAGGACAATAACACAAACCAGCACACTGTCAGTGGGATGTAAAATGAGCCCAGCTCTGAAATTTTGGACTGAGAACCCCAAGAGCAATCATTTATCAAATAAACTTCTGAATCTTGGAAAAACAACAGAGCTATCATAACATAACCACATTTTTTTTAATAAGAAAGATAAATTGGTACAGAAAAGATTTTGTGAAGAGTTAATTCTAATGAACCCTTCACAAGCTCCAGATTTTCTGTCTTGGTTTTTTTTTGAATGGAAACAGGAATCTCATTTCTCTGACAAATCTAGAGATAATTTGTAACTCAAGCTTTCCACAAATATTACTTTTGTGTAAATTGAGACAAACATATGTACAACATCATTTAGCAAAATTAACAGAATTATTTTTACACTGATGACACTAAAATAAACTCAAAATATACATAAGGCTCTTTTTTTCTATCTGTCTAGGCACCCAATAAAGTGGTTCTTTGCATATATTTCATGTGAGGCTTCACACAAAATGCAGGCAGCCCTAGATCGAACTGTATTTCACTGCTCAAATGTTTTTAATTAACAACTTGTGAAGAATTCAAATGTACGTGCTTCAACATCACACTAGCAATTTTCAAAGCAACAAAATATATGGTTAAAAGTAACAGGATAACCCAGCAGCCCATACAAGCAGCCATATAGTCCAAGACATGTATTCTATTCATTATAATAGTAAGACAGTGTTTTGGAAAACAAAATTGAGGATGATACACTAGAAAGCACTTCACTACTACTGTTTAAATTGTAGTCTAATGCAGTGTTTCAACAATCAGGACAAAAATCTAACCTTGCCAGAAATTGCCTCCTTCCTTCAAACTTTTGACAGGGGAGGTGGGAAAAGAAGGAGAGGAAAAAACCAAAGAGGGGGAAAAAAGAGACATAAATAACATAAATACACATAACTTGTGGATAAAGAAGAGACATAAATATATATATCTTGTGGATAAAAGCACCTAATCCCAGTTTAGCTTCAGTACAATAACTCTTCTCAAAGAGCAGTGTAAGGGGAGGTAATTTCACAGCGAGGTCCTGGGAGGTGATGGAATATATGGATTCCATTAAGTGAATACACAGCCATGGAGTCCATTAATTTGTCCTGGCACTCTGATGTTTGGCAGGGGCAATGCTGGTGCTCCTTAAGCAAACAGGCCATCAGCTGCAGAGCACCCTGGGGAGTGGCAGATTCCCAGGGTTACTGGGAGAAGATAATGGAAACGCTGATAATGCTTATTGGGCTGGCTAGTGTTGTATGCAAAGTTACCCAAAACGTCCTCAGGGACAGCAAAATACCATTGCTGACGTTGTGAGTTGAAATTCTCTTATCAGACACCCCAAGCAGGACAGGGGACCTGTGGAACCCTCATCACTTGGAGCTGTTGTTGTCATAGATCACATTTGCTCGGGCAGGGTCCAGACTGGGGAGCAGGAGGAGCAGAGGGAAGGCAGGGCTGTCACTCACCTGCTGACTCAGCAGTGTCCAGAGTGGCCCCACAGAGCCAGGCTCAGCCCCAGGCAGAGCTCAGGGAGCTGGGAGGGGACCCAGCTCATCCACAGGCCACTGGGACAGGGCTGACAAACACCCCAGGGACACGTGGCACCTGAGCTCCTGCAGCTGCACAACTGCCCCAAATTTAGGGAAGCTTTGTGCTTCTGTGAAACCTTTTCTTTCTCTCCACTGGTTTCAAAAAAAATCCAAAGGAACACCGTAAAATATTATACCTCTGTCACTTCGCTCTTATGACCTGACCTTGTTTTCTACAGTACCTTTATTTCCTTAACAGTGCATTGTTCTCCCTTTAAGATTCCCCAATTAATTTGTACTGCTAATGCCTATCAGACAAATATTCTGCAAAGAGGCAGTAACAGAACACTGGATTTTTTTCCCTTTTTGCCCAACAGTACTGCTTGAATATGCCATGCTTAAGACCATTGAATCCAGTGAGGAGAGATACATAAGTAGCTTATATTATAAAGTAATTGAGTGCTGACAGACAACAACAAAATAATCGTGCCTGTGTTTTGCAGAAATGAGAGTCTATGTATCTTCTTCACACTGCTTTGCAAGGGTGCAGTTCCTACTTGGGTACAAGAAATGAGACACCAGTTCATCAGCTTTAGTAGAGGTGGAAAAAAACTGGTCTCTGACCATGAAAATACATCATTTTAAGGGCTTAATTTATTTCCTTTATTCGGTGTTATTAGTTTTTGGTGCTTTTCTGCAGCATATCAGGTCTGTACAAACCACAGTATCACTGTGGCTAATCTATAATAACATAACTGTCTGGAGTTCATTCCATCTCCTGCACCAAGTCATGAAACTCAATTACTAAGTGAGAAAAAAATTGAAAAGCCAAAACAATGATGTAGAGCTGGTGTCAGGGTGTCAGTGGAGCTGCCACAGTTATTGCTGTGAGAAGCTGAAGCACTTCAGAAATTTAGAACCTTCAGAGCAGCCCATTCCCAGCCCACGCAGGGCAGCACAGGACCAGGGTCATTTACACTGAATTTAGCAAGGTAAGAGGCCCCAGGTTCAACCTGTCTTTCCCCCCTGCCACCTTATTTTATCTTAAATAATGTTGTTGATGTAATATAATGTGTTTACACATTGAGGTTTTTTACCTCTCAAGATAAACACTCTTCTGTACTGTTTTTTTAAATGTCAGTACATCAGAATTCATTACAGAACCAAACACCACCAATACAACTCATGCATTTAACAGAGAAATAAACTGCAGAAAGAAACAGGTTTCACTAGTTAATGGCATGAATAATGAATTAAAAACTAAGTTTAAATTATGTTGAAGGTCATAGAAAAAGCCTCAAAGAAAGATAGTTAAACAGACATTAAAAGGAAGATTTAAATAGGTGATCTTTTAGTATTCTAGCAAAACCAGTCTGTCTCTCACTCTTTATTTAAATTAAAATACCACACTCAGTGACTGACCTTTTTAACATGGCCTGAGGGAGCAGGATATGATCTTGTTAGAAAAGAAGTGATATTAAAAGAGCAATACTATTAAAAATCAGAAGATGATGGAACCCACAGATTAAAATTTGTTTGCTCAGGGAAGGTTAACTTTTATGAAAAGTCTGTCCTTACTGCTACAAGCAGAGAGAACTGCTGCAGTTATCATTTTGGTAACTCAGTTTGTGGACTGAGTTAATAAAGACTGTCACAGATTCCCTAAAAACAAACAAACCAGAAAAGTCAAATCACAGATTTGCTGGTATTCCAGCAGAAGTGTCCCTTCTTTTCAGTACCTCCCTTGGAGGCCAACTGTGGCAGAGAAGGACTTCCCTGACTGCCTTTTCCTGAGCATTGCCTTAAATGCTGTGCTTTGGCTTATTTAACACCCTGATTTCTATATTTTTATCAAGAGAGGTCAAAGATCCTGTCAAAAAACAAGTGGAGGGCAAGACTTGGGCCTCTTGAGAAGTTCCCAGAAAGGTATCTGAGACTGTAAGATAGTGGTTAAATCTCTGCAAAGACCTCAACATTGTTAGGAGGGAGCACAGATTTATCTCTTTATCCAATCTCACCTGAATTTGGATCTCTGGTATTAGAAGACTCCAAGTCAGCCTCCAAAAATCCTACTTTCCTTAATTTAAATAGAGTCTATCTCTAGAAAGAGAGACAGGGAAATGACTAATGGCTAAGAGCCCCGAGTACTAAAGAGCAAAATCTAGTTATTGACTTGTCTTTTCCAAGGACTTTCCCCAGAGGCTGTGTGCTCACACCTACCCCAGGGGGTGCTGCATCTCCCCAGAGCATTTTGCCACCAACAAGGAAGAGACTGAGCTGGTCCCACACTGCCCATCCCCACTCCCCACCATGGCCTTGGATTATCACATAATTAAACATTGCCCCTTTAAAAGTTATCCACTTCACTGCCTGAAAACCAAGACATATGGTCTTTGGTCACTAAATTTCCACGTGGATATTAATGGGCTAAAGCATCACTGCCATGTTTTGTATGAAATTCCTATAAATTAGGTGGCTGGCAAAACCTAGGGGAGGTTGTGTCCTTGACTTTGCTGAACTTGTCTGGTGTATCAATTAGTACATTGCTAATTAAATATAAACCACTACAAGAATAAACTGCATTCAACAAAGCAAGCAAAACCTCATGTCATGAATAATGTGTTGTTAAAGAGAAGGCTTTAAAATAAAGGTAATCACGTGGAAACCCCGGGAAATCACACGCCACTGCCTTCCTGCAAGAAACCCCCAATGAAAATGCCCCATTCACACTGTTTTAATGTTAAAATATTAAACATGAAAACACGAGTCAAAACTACAGCTTTTTTATTTCCTTTGGGTCCCAATATTCAAATGTTGCCGTAAGGGCAGAACCATGACTGTGTACATGAGATATTCTACAGTGCTTTGAGTAACAAAGATCCTGTTTGAAATCTGTTGTCTTGTCTACTAATGGTGCTGAATTTGCTGAACATGCTCAAAGATGACAGCTATTGTACTAAAAAAGAATAAACTGGAAGCCCTCCAGCTCTTTTGCTGCAGAGATTGAAATGAGCACCACTGAAATCAGGCATAGTCTTCTAAATTCATTTTTGTATTTATTCATTTCAGCCTCCTCATGAGGTAAAACCCCCAAAAGTTACCAGCCAGGTTAGGAAGTGTGTGTCAGTCCCTTGGTTTACAGGAGATAGACTGTAAATATTTTTCCTTTTTTTAATTTGTGGTTGAAAAGAGATTAAAGAATAACAGTTCTGAGATGTAAAATTAAATCAGTGTTGAGAGTCAAATGGATTTCTAAAAACAAGTATTTCTATGAATTTATACACATTGTCTCATTTAAATGGCTGCATTTCTTCCCCATCTTTACTGATGTTTCAGAAAAATTACTTTGGTGATGGGAAACACACAAATATAACCTTTTCCTTTTCATATCTCAATCTAGTTCTTCAGAGCAATTAGTCTATTAAAAGAAACAAACAAACAAAAATTAAAAAACAAAACCACAGAAAAAAACACAAAAGATCAAACTGTAGGTACTTATCTATTCTCAAAGTATTTCAAGATAATTTGACCTATTCTAACCCTGCCTCATTGCACAGTATTCCTGGGTTTTGGGGGATACAGAATGGAGCTGACTAATCTTTCTGTAACGAATTCTTTCAGATTCACTAATATCAAAAATCTTCTGTCCTAAAGCCCTTTAAAATCTCTACATGCAGAAAGTACTGGAACAAGGGAAAAATCATCACAAAATGGGAGAATCAAGTTCTGCTTCTGAAGATTCAGAAAACAGATTCTGATTTAAAAAAAAATCATGCATCTATTTGCATCAGCTTATGCTCTATTATTTTCAAATTACCATGGACTCTTCACCAAAATTGTGTCTCCTTCAGTAATTTCATACAAGAGTTTTAAAAAGAGTCTCCAGGTTTAGCTAAAGACATTATCAAATCCATGGTGAGGTGGGGCTTTCTCAGTTTTGAGTCCAAAGTACTAAACATAGTTGGATTGCTAGAAATTTTGTTTCATTTGTAAGCAAAACTGACTTTTGAATTTTGAATTAAAACACTAATACTGTGTCTTTCTGATAAACAAAGCACGAAAAAGCCTTCACTGATGAGAAAATCAGAGCTGTTCCTCAATTGTGTGAACAGCACTTTGCTCTGAGTGTGTTGGAGATGCTCCCAGAGATCTTAAAAATCAAATGTTGCACAAATTAACTCCAAAGGAGAAGGCACAGGGGTGGCAGGAAGGATCAGCATCGAGTACAAGTCAGTATAATTTCAGGTATGGGAGAGGACATTCTAACAATGACATGAATAAGGATAACAAAATGTTAACGAAAAAGCCCTGTCAGTAATGATACATTTAGATAAATGGCAAACGGACTTGCATGAACTCTATCATTACTGCTTCAATCACAGTCACACTTAAACTTTGGGGAGCTAATTTCATTTATAAATTCTGCTGCTGCACATCAATTATCAGCAGCATTACTAACAGCCAGGCACAGAACTGCTGTGCCAGGGTGACTGATTGTCTGGCATTAGCTCTGATAAGAGAAGGGTTGCAAACCACTTTAAATGTCAAAAAACTGCAACAATAATGGGCATAAGCACCAGTTATGTTCCTCTAACTTCTCTGCCTTCCTGGCAATTCATTATTCTGTCTTTTCATTGCTACATACTCTAACTTATAAATATCAATGCCAAAGAGTGCTGATCTTCCTCACAGAGAATTGCCAGAGTCTTTATTGTGAGAATTATCTGATTCAAAACCAGAGTTAAATCCCTGAGCAAAATATTTGCGGTTGGTTTACTATTTCAAGATCAGCAACAAAAAAAAAAATCTCGATTTCAAGGAATTAAAATCAATCCTTCAAACACGGATTAAGGAAAAGAGAAAAACTCAGCATCAGTTCTTTCTACAGAAATTTCCCCGTGTGGCTCCAGCAAAGAGCGCAGAAGGTTAGAGAGACTTACCCAGAGCTGCTGTCTGTGAGCATGGTGGTGTTACCACTCAATCATACCCTGACCAAAATAACAGCAGGAGAGGCAGGAGCTGCCTCCTGGCCATGCAGCTGGAATGTTAACTGCCGGTGACATTGGCTTGTTTCGAGCCTCTTGTAGTGGCTGCCACTATCAGTGTTATATTTGTATAGTAGAATAACATGAAATATTGATTCTGGAGTGCTTATCAACTGGACCTGCTCAAAATACTCTTCCCACAAAGTTCAGCACTATTTCTCATGCAGAACCGGTGCTGTGTGTTTGTGCAGGGAGCTGCTTGTTCTCTCTCACAGGGTTTTAAATTCTTGCCTTGAGACATAAGCAATAACTTTTCAAAATCTAGCAACAGCGGGAAAAGATGCAAACAGTATTTTTTGAAATTGTATGAACTGCCCTTTATACTAATTCCAAAGATGCTGTTACGGAACGACTTTAAAAGGCAACATCTCTTCCATTCTCCCTTCAATCACTACCCTGAAATCTATACTGGGGCTAGACAGTGATCAACCATTTCTAATTGCAAAATAAACTACCAAATATTCTTGGCACGCTTTTTTGCACAAGATATTTTGGCCATTTGCTGTGTGAGAATATTATAAGAATAACAGCAGAGGTAAGGCAGGCTGTTAACCTCTGCATCCTGCTGTGGAAATGGGATATGCAGTGGGACAGCTCCAGGAACACACAGCTCTGTGGAATGCACATCAGGGACTGTAAAATAGCCCTCTGGAACATTAGTAAAGAGCTACCAGAGAGATGTGGTAACAAATGTCAGACTAATATACAAATCAAACTACTTACATGTAACTTCTGGAACACCTCTGCAGATTTCTGCTCTGATCTGCTGCACCATGTGATACCAATTACAGCTGAACCAGACAATCCACACATATTCCACACCACCAGTCCAAGGCATCTTCTTCCCCTCTGCCTTTACTTGCCATTTTAATGTACCCCAGCACTTTGATTCATTAGTAACCAATTCAAAGCCGAGCTAATCATGCAGTCAGTGCTGCCACAGCATCAGTGTTTATGCAGATCACAGCACACTCCTGAGTGAGGATTACCTTGCACTTGCAGCTCTAGACCTCATCATTCCAAAGCAGGCAAATTAACAGCTATGGCACTTGTAAAAATTCAAAACTGAACTTGTTTACTGCTCTCTCAGCATGTCAAAAATTCATTATATTGATGTACCTATAAAACAAACAAAATCAACAATTAGCTTGCAAACTTACCTTCCAAAAGATTAAAAATGCCCAGTCTAATAGAACTAATAGAGCTTGTGTGCTGCAGGGTTTTTTTCATTATAACTACTTCAATTCTGCTTTCACTAAACCCTTGAAACCCTGAGAAGTCACTCAGTAACAAAAACCGTATTTCAAAACAGTCAATTGTTTTTCTGAGATTTCATGTAACAATAATGCATTTATTTAACATTTTACCCCATGATGTCTCAGGAGATAGATTCTATTAGCTTGCTAAGAGGAGCCACACAGACCCAAACCAGATAAAGCCTCGCACTTCAAAAACCTGCAAAAAACTTTTCAAATTCACCTGGAAGATTCTACTACACAAGTTTATCATGAGCTGTAAGACAGACAAAAACCAGCATTCTACAAATCCTGAGCAGTAAATGAGAGAGAATGCTTTAATAGTTTTACATATTTATTTGTTCATGGATTTAAATAAAAGTAGAATTTTTTTCCATTACACTGACCATTTCTCCTTGATACAAGAAAGAAGTTCAACTCACTTCTATATAGTTATACATAGCAATCTACTGGATTATTAGAGTTTTAGAGCTTGCTTTCCTAATGAAAACAATCCTGCTACAAACACAGATAATCAGATGTATGCAGAACTGCTGCAATACACAAGTCATCTGGAGAAGCTCTAGTTTATGCATTTTTCCCTCAGAAACACAGCACCAACCTCCCACTGAAACCAGCCCTCTGAAAGGCCCCAAATGACAACAGAAAAGCCCCTGAGGAGGAAAAACTGGAACTGCAATAACTGAGCTCCACACAACAGCTTGCTGATCACCAAGCAAGAAAAAAAAAAACCCTGAATTCCTTCCAAACCTCAACAGCAAAATGCAAACATTTCCCCCACGCCAAAAAAATAAATAAATCAGTGTCAGTGCAACTGAGAGCAGGCAGAGCTTCCCACTCCTTGCAGCACCAAGCAGCTCTGCCCAAAAACACAGGGTTTGGGACACAGATACTTTGTTCTTGCTCTCAATGCCAGTCTCCTGACTGCTCAGTTATTAGAAAGTATTCATCTGGTCTAATTCTCAGACCCTACAAGTGCAGCCATGCCCAGCGAGCTGCCTGTGCCAGGGTGTGACAGAAACTTCTAGTTGGGCTCAATGTATTTCTCCAGAGCAACAGGATTTTTTTTTTTTTTTTAGTGAGTGTATATTGATTATCTGTCAGGCACCATAGACAGATGGACAGTATAAATAGCAAACATTTGTGTGATAGCTTAAGATTTAGATTTTAATTCACTTTCGGGTGGGTTTTTTTCCTAGCATTAGTTCTATAAAATCAACACCTTAGAGAGATGAGTTATGGCACTGAATTCAGATTTATAGCTATAATAATCCTAACGCTAAAGTGAAAGTAGATGCTTTATTTCTTAGATTTCTCTCTTTAAAAAAAGTGCTTTTGCATTCAGACCTGCTGGTGTTTTGGATGGCTCTTTCCTTAGCAAGCAAAACTTTACTTCTACCAAGTGGACTTCTACTAAGTCCAGCTGATGGGTGCACAGGTGAAATAATAACAGAAATAACTCAGCTTTGCCAACAGGGCATAAATCCAGCAATGCTTTGTAAAGGCTTTAAACCAGGAAGAAATACACCTATTTCCATTACTTTTATCCTCCTGACTCCTTATTTTCAATCAAGGATACCATCACAGGGACTGATGTGACTAACATTTAATGTGATTGCCTTCATCTACATAAATGCCAACCCCTCACTTTTCAGTCACACAGGGTATGACCTCTGTGGGACACTGTGGAGTTCCCAAACTTTTCAGCCCTGACACCCACTAGGCCCAACTTTCAGCTCTGTGCAGACATGAAGAGGACACTGGTGCTGCCCCATCCCTCTGACCAACTACTAACCCCTGTAGGGAATTCCATCTGGGGATTGGATAAAACAGTGAGTGGTTTATTTACATGTCCATGCCTTCAAGCAATTAAACTTGAACAATATCTTGGCATAGGATCAAGAACCACAAACCTGCACCCACCTAAATTTGTGTTACCTCCTTTCACACAGCAGGAGATAGATGTTTTACCATTAACAACCTATTTGCTGTACTTTTCCTTTCTGAAATAAAATACTGACAAGTCTTTAAAAAAATGCATGAGTATAAATATATACTAAATATCTTTAAACAGGTCAGAAACACTGTGTTACACTTGAAGCTGTTCCCTGCAAGCTCCCTTTTCACATTCCATTTTTGCCTGTGCTTCCTCTGCAGCCCAAGATCAGCACCAGGAGCTTCCCTCACTGCTTGGTAATAAAACTGTTCCCCTTCCCCAAGATCAGCACAGGTATCTAGGTCACCATAAGGGGATAAACTGCTAATAAAAATAGTGCTCTTTTCCCCTTAGAATTTCCCTTTTTCTGAATTTCATCTGGGTTATCACCCCAGTTTGCCTTTAGTTACTGTGAACCCATTGCCTCCACTTCCATCCCCTCTAAAGATACACTATGACCAGACTGACTAATGAAGTGTTTACTGAACATTAAGCTGAAAAATCAGGTAATCAAAAAGACAAAACATGACAAAGAGGGTCAAGAAGGTTAGTGGTGTTAAATCTGGTGTCCCAGAGTGTCTCACGTTAACAACACATGATCTGAAAATCCTCCTGGACCTGAGCAGGGTGTGCTCCTGGTGCTGTACCTGTAGCTCCAGATGCTGTTCACAACTGGCAGGTCAGAATTCCCTATGCTTTGATGACTTTGAGAACAGGTAAACTCTCAAGATCCAGACAGGTGAAGACAGCATTTGAAAACTAAGGCCGTGGTAATGATAAAAACATAAAAAGGGCCAGCAAAAAATAAAGAGGAACTGCCTCAGGGCTGGATGACACTGATCATAACCTTCTGTAGGAAATTGGATTTGTGCATATTTTTCATTGAACACATACCTTAATCAAGTTTACAGTGAGTTTCCAGTATCAAAATTATTTGAAAAAATGCATGACTACACTACAAAATGTGCTTAGTGCTTAAGGAAAGAAAGGTCAACTCAAATCAGGGGTAAAAACTGCTAGTGTGGTATTTCTGAATATACAAATACTTAGTTTTTTTTCAATATTCAAACATTCAAATGTAAGTGTCCAGCAAATTACATAAGCACTTGAAAAATAAAGCCCTCCACATCTATTGGCCTTGCACATGAGTGAAGCAGAAATGGACTATGCAGTGTTTAATAAAAATAATGAGTGTGTTTCTACAACATTGAGACAGAGGGGGAAAGAGAGCAAAAGCTTCATCTCCCCAAAAATATGATGACGGTTGGATTCAAAACTTGAGTTTTTGAACTAAAGTAATGCCAAGTATTTTCAAAACCTTAAGATGCGTTTCATAAAAAGCCATTTCAGCACAAAAAGCTGGTTAACCTTGAACAGCTGGCTTAATGATGCAGCACTCCAGCCTTAGCATCAGTGACTAACCAGATCCTCCCAGAGCAAAGCAAACCCAGTCAGGAGAGAGGAGCAGCCCCCAGGACCATTGCAGGGAGCAGGTAAAACAGCAATGAACTCACTGACTAGAGTGTGTAAGAAATCATTTCTCCAGGCTCACAACGCAGCCAAATAACTTTTGTTTCAAATGCTAAGATTTTCCTCTTTTCCAGCTTCCTTGTTCTCTGAGAAACAGCTCGGAATTGGACTATTTGATACACTTGAAATGTTACTGCTGTTTTTTAAATGGCTTCAATGCTGTTCAAGTCTTCTGTCATAGTTTTTAACCCATTCAAATTCAGGAAATGGATAGAGATGATGAGAATGAAAATGTAGCACAGTGCCCTTCAGTTCCTCTATCATTTGGGGTTTAAAGTATGTCATTAATGATAAGGACATCTAGGAAACATAAAAAGCAGCATGTACAGAACCAAAGGTGTGTTCTCTTCTATAACTGCTAGTACAGTGGGATACCTGACATTTCACATTGCCATGATAACATAAAACTTATTTTAAACAATAAATAAAATGAAAGCAGCCACCTACATTCACTTAATACTAGAATTAAATAAAAATAATAATACTAAGGTTGTGGGTTCAATCCCTGTATAGGCCATTCACTTAAGAGTTGGACTTGATGATCCTTGTGGGGTCCCTTCCAACTCAGAATATTCTGTGATAAGCCTGCTATCACACTGAGGCCCAGACTCACTCACTGGTTTTTTGAAAATGAATGTATGTTCAGACATTACTGATCCCTTAATACACTGGGATTTACACTTTTTTTACAGTGTTCTGCTATGGCCCCTGACTGAGCAGCCAACACAAACTGGGAAGGAATCCTTCCTAATGCTGCCTCACCTTGAGCCCCACGTGCAGTTTTGGGCAGCACAATATAAAAAAGACATTAAGCCATTAGAGAGTGTCCAAAGGAGGCCACAAGGATGGCGAAGGGTCTGGGGGGGAAGTCTGATGAGGACAGGCTGAGGTCACTTTGTTTGTTCAGCCTGGAGAAGAGAAGACTGAGAGGCAACCTCACTGCAGTTACAACTCCCTCACGAGGGGAAGAGGAGGGGCAGGCACTGATCTCTCCTATGGGGTGACCAGGGACAGGATTCAAGGAACAGCATGAAGCTGACTCAGGGGAGGTTTAAGTTGGATATCAGGAAAAGTTTTCCATCCAGAGGATGGTTGGGCACTGAACAGGGCAGTGGTCACAGCACCAAGGCTTACAGAGCTCAAGGAGTGTTTAGACAACGCTCTCAGGCACATGGTGGGATTGGTGGGGTGTCCTGCACAGAGCCAGAAGTTGGACTTGATCCTGATGGCTCCCTTCCAGCTCAGCATGTTCTATGATTCAGTGATTCCCAAGGCAGAACCTGTGACAACTGCAGCAGTACCTGTGGCTGCTGTGCCAGCCCTGAGCTGCGCCAAACCCTGAGCCAGCGGCACCCGTGGCTGTGACTGCTCAGCTTGTCACTGAGCTCTGCCCAATCCATCACATCCAGACAGACAGGACAACAACTCTGGCCAATGTGACCTCTCCTGCTGCAGCTGGAGCTCAGTCAGGGCGAGCAGCTGTGGCCCTGCTCAGCAGCTGTGGCCCTGGCAGGCACCCCATGGCTGGTGGCCACCAACACCCCGGACGGCGGGGCTGGGGAGAGCCAGCAGTGTCTGCAAGGGATGGGGGAACAGAGAAACACAAATGACACACTCAGCAGCAGCTACAGAGCAACTTGCAGCTGTTTCAACATGGCACTGCTAAAACATCCTACTACCCAGGCAAGTGTCTCCCAAAAAGCCTCCTGTGAAGGAGGGAAAAAAGTTAGACTGGAAGAAAGCCTTCCCTTCTTGAAGAGACAGCCAGACACTGTCAGGACTGCCATCCTGGTAATTCAGAGCACAGAAAGCAATAATGTTCCTTAGGGTACACAAGCAAATACTCAAAGTACAGTTTAAAAGTACATTAGAGCCCCACACATATTTAAATAAGCTGAGCATTCAGGAAACAATCACATCCATCAGCTGACATTGGAACAGGCGCTTCCCCGCGCTGCAAAATGGGGTGAGCAATGCATCACTCGGGTATCTGTGGCCTCCATTACTGTTTCTCTATAAAATTACATTCCTGATAAAAATTTATGTGTCAAACATTTTTGTGATTACGGACCAAAAGTCAAAATTTGCATTTAAATAGATGTATTAAAAACTCGCCAGCACAGGTAGAAGAGGGAAATGCTGTTTTAAGGAAATTTAAATAGGGAGCATGAGTACAGAAGGGATTTTTCTTCTTAAATGATTTGAACAATTTTGGGTTTATTACTGTTCTTGAGTCCAATTCAAAGTCAAGATTTGAACCATAGCATCCTGTACCCCTGGACTCATCTCAGAGTGAGCTGTAGAAAATAAGTCTCTTTTCATCTTTCCATTGGGAATGACCCCATTTGTTGTAAATAAAGTATTTTTTTTGTTCACAGTCCAAGCTGACAGTTTTCACCAGCCTGCAGCCCAAGTCATATTACACTCTTTTACTCTCAAGTTGTTCACTCAGTTTTGTTTGCAGCAGTTTTTGTTTGCATAGGCTGAGCTTCAGCCAAAATATTTCTCCCCAGGCAGCACATCCATTTTTCAGAGAGATGAATTTTCAATGTATAACCCAGAAATTCACAAGCAATCCTCCCATATGAATGCCTGACATCAACTACCTCCTTGGACTTAAACACATTTTATTTTGCCCCTTTTTACTCTCTAAAGCACTTCTGATGTTCAAGAAATTCTCCTTCTGACTTCTCTCTAGTATCTTTTCTTTCTTCTCACTACACACCTCTTGTTGTCTGGATGTTGCCCAAGTTTAACTTTAACCCTTGCCTTGAAACCTGATTCTGTACTTTCAAAAGGCACCTAAGTCTGGCCAGCACGTTGTGCCAGGTCAGGTCCACAGTTCCTCACTGCTAATATGGAATATTATGGAATAATATGGATCTTTACAGTCCAGCTGGGATCAGTAACACACATTCTCCATATAAAAACCCTATAAATCAATGCTTTGTGGTGCTTTTTTTCCCCTTTCCTGACAGACATTCCAATCATGATGATGATACAACATCATGAACTACATCATTGTCACATGGAAGGAGTTACATTTAATTGTTGTCAGTTTTAGCTCTGCCATGATTCAATGCCTTCATAAACATGCTGGTTTTTTCCATGAAGAAACTCCTACAGAATCAAATCAACTCTTGGAAACATGAGTGTAAGCACAGCACAAAAACAGTAGAACTAAATTACCATCTTAGGCGTGTTTGTGCTGTCTTCTCCAGACATTCTGTTCTTTCCTACTGAATAATTTCTTTAGCGCAGAGAAAATGTGGGATTATTGAGTGGGAACACAAATTTCTAGTCTAAACAGAGATTAATCACGGGTGGATTTCCTGAAAAATTCATAGCAAAGTTTTCTTCTACCCAGGCAATCCCTAAATTTCTTCAAAAAAATGTTTCTCGGGACATTTAGAAATACAGTCAAAAGTATAAAGAACACCACACAAGCAAAAGTACTTTCCTATATTGACTCATTCTGGCATTCCAGACAAGAGTTACTTGCAGCATAATTTTCCAGTTATCCTTCCACAGTACAGAAGAGCTTTTTACCAGCCCATCCCAATAGTCTAAAGCAGAAACTGTGTACAAGACATCAGGAACATCAGTGCTAACTCATGAAATCACAGTATTGGATCACTGACAGGGGTAGCTTTTAGAAAACCCACAGAAAACCTAAAAGTGAACAATTAAATTCTCTACAGCAACATTTCTCCCAAAAGCTTGTCAGCTGCTTTCCTGTCCCAACCAGGCTATGCCTCATTTTCTTAAAGCATATTTCAGGTTTGATATACATTTATTAAACATTTACCTACATTTGTACATACACATAAAACAGGGCCATTTTACAGAATACTGCAAAGCATTTAAATTGTATTTCTACACTATAATACTCAGGGCATAGGCAGGGTAATTTTTTAAGGTAACAGATGTTACCAGACATTATTAGACCTGCTCTCTGCTTTCCTCTTCCTTAAAGTAATGTCACCAACCAGTAGCACAACTGCTTCCTATCCAGCTTTGCTCCATTTTTTCCAGGGTTTTCCCTGGGTGTTTTTTTGTCAGTTGTTGCACACACAGCTGTGCTGTCATTAAACTGTCCATTTAAAACCTCACTTTGTAAGATTCTTCCACAAAGATACTTAAATATCCAACGTCTCTCAAATTCAATGGGATTGGGGCACTTCAGTAAAATCACGGATCTCAGCTGTAATTTTAATATATATAAATGAAAACTGGGATTTATATTTTATCCTCACAGGATATTGTTACCTAAGAAGTCATTTAGAGTCTAGAAGTTTCTAATGGACATAAGCTTACCAAAAAAAAGTCCCCAGAAAATTTCATCTCTCTTCAGCATTTTTTTGAAGTTTACAATTTTGTGACCAGCTAAAATACACTTTTCTACTTTGTTTTAATACCATTTCCAAAAACAATTCATTTTGTGCACGGATATATCTCTGCCTGAAAATACATGAGAATAAAATTTAACTATCCTAATTCAGGAAACCAGACAGAAAATTAATTAATTTGTACAGCCTGTCTCCTGGTCTTGCCATTCAACTGTGTGTGATCCTTTGCTTATCCTCGTCTATCCTGCAGGTTTTCTTTTGCTAGGAAGAAAATATTTAGTAACACATGGACCATGCTCTTTACACTGTAGCATAAGGCACTGGAAAAGTCTATCACTTAATCTGTACCTCATATTCTTCGTGCACAGAGTAAAAAATCACAGTTATTACCATCTGTGGTGTGTGATGGTCACAGAACAAACTGCAGCACAGCTGCCACCTCCTGCTGCTGAACATCCCCACCCAGGGCAGCCAGGACACTGATGGTGCATTGACAGACTGCAATTTTGACTAGAAAATGACAGTCTGGCCCTGAAACATAGAAACTATTCCAATGGTATCCAAAAAATTCTCATGGCTGTGGCAGAGTTCACTCATGCAAACGTTCACCCTCAGGCTCGGAATCCTCCCTGTGTCTGAGTCAGGGGTGCTCTGGTGGAAAAACTTCCTGCTTTCCATCCTGACTTCACTGTAAAATGGGTTGTTAACACAAGAATCCTTCCCCAAACTGTCTTTTTTTTTTTTTTTTTAAAGAGATTGAATTTCGTACAAAACGTGAACTTTTCTCTCCTGTGTAAGGAATTCTTCTCAGCAGGGCACGTGAAGGCAGCACAGTCTGAGCCCGTCCCCTCGGGGAGGTGACCGACCTGCTGCAGCTCTCCCTGAGCAGCACAGCCACCCCTCCTCAGTCCCCTGAGCTCCCAGAGCTCCCTTCTCGTGCCTGGAACCCACAGTGAGCAACAGGGAACACAACAGTGGAACAAGGAGTGCTGGCAGACACTGCTCCAACCGGAGGGACAGAGCCCAGATACCGCCGTATTCCTGCCCTTCCTACTGAAAGGTGCAGGAAAATACATGGAGAATCAAACAGCATCAGCTTCAGAAAATGATCTTAAGAATGTAACAAGGCAGAGGTGTTTCTTCCTGCACATGCCCCTCTCTGCAAACACCACAGCAACAAGTGTTTAACTACTAACACAAATCACGGCCCCTCAAGAAGGAGCCCAAGTCCAGAACTGAATTGTTTCACATGAACTGTCCTGCAATAATTCTTTTTCACAGAGCAATCTACAGACTGATCTGACCTACAAAATCCTGTGCTGGTGCCCTCAACAAATAAAGAGGATTTCCCTGGTATCACAGTCCCTGAACACTGCAAGATTTCCTTTCTTCTTTTTCCCTCCCCAGCTCTGCCAATGTCCTCTCCTCCGGAGAGCAGGGCATTAGTATTCACTAAATGTGCCTTTGAAAAGGTTTAATCTCCCAGTAATTACCAATCCAAGAGTTTCATTATATGTACAGTATGATAAATATTGAAGAGGTTTCCCAGCTGTTTGGATCAGTCTTAATCCAGGAATCCATGCCAGCAGCAAGGATGCCCCAGTGCCTCACATCCCTGCAAAGGGCAGCTCCAGAGGCAGGAAGGGACAGACAGACTGCACGTGCTCTGGAACTGCTGCCGTGGACTCAGAGCCATAAGCAGAACGTCCTTGCAGCTGCCAGAGTGTCTGCTCAAACTTAGGGTGCATTCCTACAGGTTACATCCTAAATCCACGCTGCCAGATGCTTTGAAACAGTAAGGCCTGGGTCTAAAATGGAAGCCCCACTTAGATACTGAAGGAACTAAAGCACATCCGTAATTTGGACAGAAAGCAGACTGCACTTTGTGTCTGCACCCAAAGTTTTGTTATATCCGTGGATATAACAAAATATATCTGTATCTACTGGATCAGGGAGAAACAGCAAGTTCTAGACACCATCCTTATGGGAGAAAAAGGCTGGAGAGCAGCACTGGAAACCCAAGAGAGAACACGAAGATCAGACTTCACAGAAATACACTGCTGCCTCTCACTTGCAAGAAAATCTGGTGCCAACTGGTTCACATCCCAGAGCACACTGCAGTATTTGCAGTCAGTTTTAATTATCCATTTCATAGTTGGGTTTGTTTCAGCAGGTGCTTTAAATCTGGGGACGTCTAAGTCATAATTTGGCCTGTCTCAAACTTTTACCGCCATGTAAAATTACAATAAAAAACCACAGGTCCTCTTTGTAGCTGGTGTAAATGCTGTGACAGTACAAGGGAAATCCTTGCCAACACAAACTAATTTTCCAGGGCTTGAAGAGGACAATTGAGCTATTATATGCATAGTCTGAAATAAGAGCAGGCAGCACACTCCTAAGATGTTTCTGAGCATTCCACATCTACCAACCCCTGTGCAAACAAGGATTTTCTCTGCCGGGCACGAGGGCTCCTCCCTGTTGGGTGACCTAACAACTCACACACACATTTCTCCAGCAACCAGAGCACAAAAAACTAGACTTGATTCCTCTCTGCTCTTTGTTTGAATTCACCGTTTCTGGTGACCAGGAGTAACATTCAGCATGACAAATAATTTAATGAACTACTAATTCAGAGTTGACCTTCACCGAAAGTACTGTTTAATTACCCAGTGTTTCTGAAGTCAGGCAGAAGAATGTTAAACCATTTCCGAACAGGTGCAGGAGGCACTTGTTAATTTTAATAGCAAAGGTCATTACATACGTATTTCTGCACTTTTTCCTGGCATGTCTCCTGCCACAGGATTACTTATGTATGTCTGTGAAGAGAAGGAGGAGGAAAAATGCTTCCTGTTCTTTTGGCTTCAACTCAGCGAAGTCTTGCCTCCTTTCTCCTTTTTCCCTTTAGACTTTTAAATATTAAGTCTAAATCCTTAAATGAGAGAGGAAATACTTTATCTTTCAAATTGAAGTGGTAAGATTAGATTAGTGTCTACATAGCTAAAAAAAATACTCGTAGTATATGTTTCATACTAATGTGCAAAAAAACTTGAAAGCAGAATTAAGGTACATTTTCATGTAAGACTAAAAAAAATAAAAACCCCACAACAAACACATACCACTCATTGATCAGGAAAAATAACATTGTAAATTAACCCATACTTGACAATCAGAATTGTAAAAATTATTTGTCTCAGAGGAAGATCAATTTCTACTTTAATCCATTTCATGGACATGAGATGTGAGCCAATAACTTTGCAGAGAAATAAAGGTTTCTTGGCCTGTCTAGATTTATCTTATCAGACTGCAGATTTGGGCTTCATGTTAGAGACTACTTTTTTTTTTTAATCTTATTACCTGAGGAAGTGTGAAAACAGCCTCAAGAAAAAGTCAACTCCAACAATATTGAGCTTATTCTCTCCCTCTCTCTTTGTTTCATCCTTCAGGCTTTGATTCCATTACAGAAGAAGTATTAAAAGCAGCCAACCCCAGCAAGAACATGAAGGATGCACCAGAAACAACTCCTTACTACAGTGTTTTCCTTAAGTAACAAATTGCATCTCTTCTTTCCAATTGTACTTGAGTTGTATGGAAGGTGGGCAGCGGGAGGTAGAATCACATTTTCAACCTTAATAAAAATACTGCAACTGTACAATTGATTTTTTTAGTTAAGAAACGTAGTAGGGGATTTATTCACAAGGCCAGTGAGGTTGGTAGTTGTAGTAGATGAGCTTGTTAGGGTGTGGTGGTGTCTGGGGGGGTTTTAGGTTTTTAAAAATCAGAAATTCGCCAGCAAATACCAACACATTTCAGAGCATCCTCAAAGAGCAGCCTGAGCACACTTACAGCTGCTGCTGCTGGCTCCAAGAATTAAAGAAACTGAAGGGTTTTTCCTGTTTTTATTTCTAAAATAATACAAAGCAACAGTTCCCCGGGGAATGTTTCAACTGCTCATTTGTCCCTCAGCTTTACACACTGGAGTCTGCTACCACAAGTCAACATCCCATCCTCACTGGCAGACCAGTGCTTCATTTAGAGCAAGGTGCTATTTTGTTTTTCTTTTACACGAGGGGAAAAAAAAATCACTAAAAAAAAGTAAAGCTGAGAGTATCAGAATGCTCCTAGAGGATATAAACTAGATAAGGGTGTTAAGTTTGTTGAAAATCACTTTGTATTATTTAACTGGCTGCTTCCCTACGACTGTGAGCAAACAGCCAGGATGCCAGGCTGGAGGCAAATTTCATGCCTGGTTGTCACAGAAAGGCTTCTGGCACCTGTACAAAACCTGATGCCAGAGAAACGACTTTTCCCATGAAGTCTCTCAAAGAAAACCTTTCCTGTCGTTGGTCTGGCACGAGATCCTTTCTGCCACTCTGCTTTGGAAACCTTGGCTATCATGCACTGGCTGCTGGAAAGCTACTGTAGATTTTAAAAGCAAACCTAAGCTGATATCAGCTCTGACAATCAATCTCCTAGTCCCTGACTGGCTGTGGAAAATCGGGATTTCAAGGTCGTCTTAGTTGGTGGCAGCTTTCCCTTTTTTAAACAGCAAAGGATCAAGGAATGGAAGGAGGATGCACCAGCTCTTTCCTGACTTTCTTAATGCTGTGCTCAGATCCAAACCCTGTGTCTTGGACAGAGGGAGTTACCCAGGCAGCAGGGCTGCCCTTTCCACTGCTCTCCTCAGCACTGGTTGTGTATCCCTAAATTTTGGTGTGAGCGGTCCCACAGTCACACAATCCATTGCATTAGGGCAAGCTGATGCAAAAAAAAAAATCTAACTATATAAAACCCAACTCATTTTCAGTCAGAGAAGCTGTCTGATCCAGCCACCAGTAAAAATGATATTATTTTTTTTTCATATGTATCCCAGGTTTTATTACTAAGAAAGTTATTTAAGTTCCAGTAGAAAAGACAGGGAAATTCTGGATGCTTTGGATGTGCAGGCTCCACAGTGAAGGATGTTTTTGTTGAAGCTGTGATATCAACTAATGGCTCGGTAATTTCAAAGATCCTTTTGGGTGTTTTTGATGTGCATTCACCCATCAGCAAGGACAACATTTTGATTCGAGTCATCCCTAGGTCATGGAAATAAATATACACATTCTGTTCTACAATACTAAAATTGCCAAAAAAAACGTATTTCAATAAAGCAGGTTACTATAAATCATATTTGTACTGAAACAAACACGAGATAATGGGAAAAATAATTGACCACACTCTTCCCTAAGCAGGCCCAGATTATTAGTGGTTATGTTAAATATAGACATTCGCAGCCAAGCCACTAATGCATGCTTAAAATGCATCAATAATTCAGTAATTTTTAAGTTCAACCTGGGAAATCACCTTTTACAGATAATACATAGCACAGCACTGTTAGACCATAAGCCATCAAGTGTGAAGAAGATAGAAATATGGCCAACTCTGCTTTTGAGCACATCAGCAAACCTCAGCCTCTTTCAGATCTCCCACTGCCCAGGAGGTTCTGAGAGGTTCTTATGCCAGAACTGCCTCTATTTGCAAGGCTTTGACCTCCCACTTAGAGAATGTGATACTGCAACAGTGCACATGAGAAACTGGTGAAATCAGCAGTATGGAAGTGCTGCACACTTTGCTACAACAGCCATCCAGACCCAGAATCAAGGAGCAGAGAATTCAGAGTTTTGAAAACTTTTGTTTCCACTGTGTAACTCTGTGCTCTCTGACAAAGAAAAAAAAAAACAAAAGCAAAAAGAGAAGGCAAAGCACTGTGTGTGTCTCACACATAAAGGCACTAATAGCTCAGTCTCACCATGGGGCCTGGGCTCCTATAGTCTTATCATTAAAGATTTTGGTCAGTCAACTGTGGTGGTAATTATCACATAAATTAACTGAGAGACAGCGAAAGCAGAACGTTAAGACAAAATCTCACCTCCAGTCACAAAGTATAGGACTTCATTTTCCAGCAATATTTTCCAACCTAACACCAATGATGAACCACTTTTTTTTTCTGGAATATTGCTTAGGTTACAGAAAGAAAGCCTATTAGTCAGTGCCATTTACCCCCTGGTATCCAGATTTTATCTGCTGACCCGTCACAATAAAACAATTCTGAAGATGTATTTTCAGATACAGGTGATTAGCACAGCAAGGAAAGCAGCAGAGTGAAAATTCTTTTTCAAAGAAGTGTTGCTTGCAAGGAGTGTAGGTAAAAAGAAGGAAAAACAAAGAACTAATCAGCTTGGCTACACCAGGCTCCAGTGCTCAAACTTTTATTTGGGTCGTGGAGTCTTTTGCTTCCGGGTTGTTTTTGGTTTCATGTGGGTTTTTTTTTCTCGTTGCGGTTTGTTTTTGTTTTGTTGGTTTTTTTTCTTTAGAGAAGGGTATTTTGCTTTAAAATGGTTCATATCCCTCTCAGTTCTGCATGGGAACATTATCCTTTCAATGCATTCAGCTGACAATGCGAATTTCCAGCAGAATCTCAAACCTTGTCTAAAGACAACTGTTTAAATAAAGGCATATGGCACCTTGAGATTTCATTTTCACTCCATTCCATAGCTCCAAGACAGGTTCAAATTTTATCTCTGCTGTCCTTGATGGAGCAGAGCTGGTTTTCCTTTTCTTTTTTAAGATCTCCAACAGTGGACACCTCTCCCTGGCACTAAATAACATTTGCTATTAGGAAGTTTGCACTGCATTTGTCCTCTATTTTAGGACACTTTCTGCTCATTTAAATTCAAAGTTCATCCTTCACACAGGATGAAATTTCATAACTGTTGTGACACAGATGTTATCTACCCTTTACAACATTTAAGAGTTTCAAATGTTATGGGATCACACTGGGCAGTCGCTGATATGAATGAAGGGTCATGACTATTAGCTAATTTAATTAAGTCAATCACTACTCTCTGTAAAAGAACATTCTCCCCTTTCCTTCTCTCTTCTTGCATCTCTCCTGAAGTGTTTAATGATTCTGCAAGAGGCATCAGACCTTAACCAGTGGGTTCCATGAATCCAGCACGTTAACACTGTCACTGTTGCACTGGTGGCTGACTCCTTCCATCCCACAGGCTGGCTGAGGATGGACAGGACCTCTGGAGATCAGCTGGTCCAACTTATCTGCCCAAGCAGGGACACCTAGAGCTGCCCAGGACAATGTCCAGCCAGCTTTTGAACAGCTCCAAACCAGGAGACCCCAGAACTTCCCCAGGCAACCAGCTCCCAGTGCTCAGTCACCCTCACAGCGGGACAACGTTTGCTGCTGTTCAGAGGGAACCTCAGTCTGTGCCCACTGTGCCCATTGCCTCTTGTTCCACCACTGCTGAAAAGGCCTGGCACCCTGTCTGCAGGTACTCATGTGCATTGATGAGGTTCCCCTGAGCCTTCTCTTCTCCAGGTTAAGCAGTTCCACGTCTCTCTTGCACTGGGGAGGCCAGAGTGGACCCAGAACTCCAGTGTGGGTGCCAAGCACATGGAAGGATCACCTTCCCTGCTCCGACAGCAACACTCCTCAAGCAGCACAGGATACCACGGAGCTTCTTTGCCACAAAGGCAGATTGCTGGCTCCTTTACAGTCTAATCCAATTTTCCCTTTACTTTTTCAGTAATATCACTGATTTTCACTACATTTGTGGTCCCTCGACTCCACCATCCTCAGCTGTATTTGCTTTTTAATCTTACAGAAAACACCACCCCCTGTGAGGGTAGTGAGGCCCTGGCACAGGCTGTCCAGAGAAGCTGTAGATACCCTATCCCTGGAAGTGTTCAAGGCCAGGTTTGACAGGGCTTGGAGCAACCTGATCTAGTGGAAGGTGTGGGTCTAGTAGGGGGGTGGGAGCTCCATGACCTTTAAGGTCTCTTCCAACACAAACCATTCTGTGATTCTATAATGTCTTTAAATCATTATTCTAATAATGTGATCAGAGTTTACATTCAAAGCCTATTCTTCCTTAAAGACACACACAAATAAATGCTGGATCAATGCCCTCACTGGACAGTCAAAGAGGGAGGTTTATCACAGCACAACTGGAAGATTTAGGGGTCTGTGGGAGGTCCCCTCTTCTACTCTTTGCCTGCAAACCCATGTACTGCTGCTGAATCAGAGGCCTTTGAAAGTTAATAAAAACATAGCTTGGGAAGTTATAGATTAAAATAATTTATCACTGTCCCTGTATCATCACAGACTGGAAGACACATACTTTGAGATGTCATATTACAGAATTCTACATAACAAGAACACTGAGTGCTGACATACCATTGCTAATTGTGTTATTCCTCTTCCATGCAATGGAGTTCTTAAATATCTTCCAAATGACATGAAACAACTCACGCGTTCTTCTCTTTGGTTTTGCTTGCTTCATGCCCACAGCACCACAAAGATATCCACTGACATACAAGCTGGCTGAGCAGGGGAGGTTGGCCACGATGTAAAATAAACCAGTGACATTTGGGAAAACTCGGCAGGCAAAGACAAAACACCACACAAAAAAACCCCACCAAACCTCACCCGTAAATCAGACCTCCAAAACTTCTAACAGCAGCAGCAGCAACAGCAAATGAGGTGAGATTGGTGAATTAATCTGTTTGAATCTAAGCTCCCATTATCATTTATCCATTTTTTCAAAGGTTGCTTTCTCCTGTCCTAACAGCACTGTGCCAGACTGGGAGGTGAGAGAAGTCACTGGGAGATATTTTTCTCTTCCGCACACAATGACTTGTGAATAACGTGCACATCTTACAATGGTTGTTTCACAGCCTGCTGTGAAAGGAATAAATGATTACAAGTCATTACCTAAACAATGAAAAATCTGGAATTAGGAGGAAAAAAAAAAAAAAAAGGAAGAGCCTGGAAAGAAATATTCTGCCTCAAGTTATAGTTCAGTTATTACAAGCTTAGTTCAGTGCCTTTGCAGATGAGCTTCTTTCAGGCTCCCCTTGCATGAACCCTGAATGAACAGCCCCCCCAACAGAACCAGACAAACCAGGACCAAGAATTATCAAGAAAATAATGCCACTGGAAGTATGAAAAGCACAGGCAAAATCAGTGTTTTTCTGTCTGGATGAAGGCTCTTTCTGCTTGAGGATGCCTCCCACCTAATAACAGGAAACAGGAGAGAACATGAATTCAGAAAAGAAAATTAAACAAAATAAATACTTTACTTCTGAATAATTGGAGCTGACACTTGAATGTGGCTGTGGATCCCATCTCCCAGCACTGAGGCTGGTGTAACTCTTCTCTCCCTGGCTCACCAGGTGAGCATCAGTTCCCCACTACTCCCCACACACTGACATGTTTGGGACTTTACTAGGTCTGAGGGAATTCAGGGCTTTCCTTGCTGGAAATCAAGAGGAACCAACTAGTCATCATTCTCAGCTTTCTTTAAAATTTAAATCTTTAAAGAATTTTGTTGGTAATTTCTGTAATTGTGTTTCATGACTTCCCACATTTCCCATGCAGGGGAAGTGGTGAGTGACTCCCAAAAGACTTCCCCCTGTAGTGGGAGCAGCATTGACTGAGGACTGGTGTAAATATGGATGTGCTGCCTGTTTATACCCTGCCAGCTCCCATCCTTATGACTACAAAAAAAGATTATTTTTTGTACTATAGGATAGAGGAATCACTTGAAATATGAAAATTGGTTTTAAAGGCTCATTGTGTACAGGGCACCTACACACTGAGGATCTGGAGTAGCACTTCAGAGCAGAGTTCCCAGACAGTTGATGTACTTTACCCTGGAGTGCTTCTACCATTGGTTTGATATATTTGTTTATGCATTTTATGAAAACTCTTAGTTCAATAAATGCTGCAAGATCAAATAGCAGACTTTTGAATTATGCAAAATCCTATTATACATATTGTAAATAAACTCCATGAAACATTAATCAACTTCAAAAAGGTTTCCTAAGAACTCTGTGCAGTGTTTTCTCCTTGGTATATTTTGAACATTATGATTCTGTCGTATTTATGAGTATAGAGGTTAAACTTTTCCAGAAAGAAAACTGCTTTGTGCAACGTGTATCAAGACACATGCAACTGTATCAACTGAAATGCCATTTAATTTACCTTTTATGCCAAAGCATAAGCAATATAAAGCCATGGAAATGAGAGACGAAGTACAAATCACCACATCTATCTCAGGATGTATAGAACTGGTAACACTAGAATTGAGAAAGTTCTGAAACTATTAGCATTTTAATTCTTCACAAGCATCACAAGAGAAACTCAGTTCAGCTCCCAGGAGCCCCTGGTTCTCTCTTGGCTTATCAGGGAGCGATAGAGAGAGGAAAGGGCTTGGAAAGTGCTGCAGGTGCTGAACCAGCAACCCACTGACCAGAACAAAATTCATACGTTTCAAGGGAGAGGTCATCTGGGGCAATCAAGAAATTATGAGTATAAAGAAGAGGATCAAAATTGCCTGGATCTAAGGGGTTTTTGGTTTCAGTGCAGTGTCAGCACTGGAGCCACAGATCATCCCAAAGAACCCTGGGGTGCAAACCACACCCTTGTGAAGGGACTGGTACTAAAGGTTGGGAATATGTTGACTCCTTTGTAGTTGCACTGCTCTTCCATCAGGTAAATACTGATGATTTATCAAATTGCACAGTAGATTAATGGCATGTTAACTGAGACAAAAATTGGCAAGGAAATGGATTCATGAACTTACCACAGAGAACAATTCAGATGAGGAAGTCCTGAATGACTTTCTATTTACAGTATTTAAGTCTATTGCCCTTTTCAGAAGAATACAGAAAACAAAAATCCCAAGAAAATAGAAACCAACCCAAAACCCCACAAAAAAACCCCAAACCAAACCAAAACGAACAAGAATAATCTGGGGTTCAGATTTGCCAGAGAATTCTTAAGTGTCGGTAACAACTACGAAGTCACAGATGTTAAAAGAAAATTTACTTCTAAAATTTTCTCTTCTGTGGTGCAACGCCTGTTGCCAGAAAGAAGTCTTGTCATTAGTTTTACACTGACACCATGAAAAAAAAAAAACAAACCAACAACCCCAACCAACACACAAAACAACTGCATCTTCCTTATTTTTAGAGCTAATGGGGAAAAAATGATGCATGAAGATAGATTCTGCAGACAACTCTGAGAGGACGCCTGTGGCCCTTATTTTGTCCTGACAAACACATTTAGCTCCAAAAATATCCAGCCACAACTGGATGGTCGGAAAAAGGTTTTAAATATAACTTAAACATTATTGTATTTTCTATATTAATGTAAGTGTTCTGGTTATGAAAAGGAAATTATTTTAATCGAGGGATTAATGAGAAAACTTGACATTCAAATTAGGTGCTGTTCATCTTTCAGGACGTTAATTTAGTTTTCTTCTGCTTTGTTTGGGTTTTTGGTTTAGTTTGATGCTTTTTTTCCCCTAGCTCATAACAGAAACAGTTATTTTACCTCACAGGCCCTTATTTCCAGCCCCAGGCTGTTACACTAAAGGACACTACAGCAGCCAAATCACTGAGAGAGGCTCCTGTTGAGCCCCAGCCAGCCCATCTGGGGGTAATTTGGGCAGTCACAGATGCAGCAATAACCACTGGCAAAGCTGAGACATCAAAGGCTGCAGTGGAGGCTCCGAGTTCACTTCAGACAGATGTTCTGGCAAAGCAGGAGAATCAAAAGACACAAAATCCTATGAACAATATCTCCATTATCTACTCAGGGCCCAGCGCTTTGCCCTCAGATGTACTTGGAACAGTGAAAAACGGCATCCCCAGTGTTTTTCTTTGCATTTCTTCACTTTCCCTTCCCGCTCTGGAGAGTCATTTCTTCGCTCTCCCACCTCACTTGTTTGCCTCGTCTCTTGCTAACTGCAGCTTATTTGCACTTAAAATAGTCATTATGGTTGGTAATATCTAAATAATTAGGCTAATGACAGCAGGTTTATTTCTGTGGATTCAATAATGCATCACCATTGCAAAGTCTGCTCATTTAGGAGTCATTAATGAGGCCTTGCACCAACTCACAAAGTTGGCTGGCAAGCTGCATTCAAATATACTAATGATGATGCAGCTTTGTTTTATTTTGCTTTTTGCTCCTGAATTCTTATGGTTAAATGGATTTTTTTTCTCTCCAGTTTTCCTCCATTAGATAAACACCCTAAATTTACTCCAAAAATGAATGAAAAACTACCTTTTCATGTGTTCAGCTGAACTTAGGAATGATGAAAAAAAAGAGCAGCAAACTAAATATTGTGTCTTTTACCACATTATCATATTAATGATATTTATTATTGATCATATTATTATATTAATTATATCCACCAGTGTCAGCCCTCTCCATGTCACAATATATTCCGGGCAGCTTAAGAGAGAAGGAGTTGATTTTGCTTGGAAAAAGATAAATAACTCCATCCCCACACAGATGCCAAACTGACACACTCCTTGATCTTTGGCTAAGTAAACACTTAAATTATATGATCATTAAAATGCACATTCAATTAACTGGAAAAGTTGTCTGACTATACCAAATTTCAATGTGTTTGCCAGTGTTGGACATACAATTGAAGTCAGGAAACTCAGAGGCTGCAGGAAGGCAGAGTCAGACCTACAAAATGTAAGAGGTTTGCTTTTGGAGGGAAGGGAACTGCCAGCAATGACAACAAACACACCAGGTTTGAAAACATCACCATTCCTATCAGCACTGCCCAGGAAAACAGCTGTCCTACAACATCAGTAGGAATGGCTTATTATAAAATACGTATTTTTTTTCTAAAATTAGTGAAAAAAAGAAGGACTGTGTAGTTAAGTATCAGACCTGAGTTTGAAGCTGTATCCTACACTCCTGTCCCTGAGGTGAGATTTACCTTAAAAACCAAGGCACTGGTTTTCTCCCTAAACACATTAATAAAACATTTTGGAATCTAAAATAACGTGATCAGATTCAATTCATCAGAAAATGGCTTTCAACAACAGCTACTGCTACTTCAAAAGAATTAAATAATTTTTTTCATCATAATTCAACAAATACATTTTAAAAGCCAATGAATATCATAAATGTTGAGTCCTGTCTTTAAATTTCTCATTACATATTTATAGATACATAATTTCTGTATACAGAAATAACAGAAACACATAAATACATTGCTATTGCCACACAGCAGAGGTCAGGTGAAATCATCATTCCCAAGGCATTAAGGACTATTTCATTACTAGTTTGCATTTTAAGTCTTTTTGAAACCAAACCCAATTTATTTCTTAAATATGAAGATGTAGCTACTAACTAATACTGTGTACTTCAGACATCTTAAAAATAAATGCCATAATGACCTTTTTTCCCCTGTATCCATCAGTTTCTAACCCTGTGAGTTGGTGCTTTTTCCCAGGCAGTTTGCACATTTCAGAAACACAGTTTTTAGACCAAAGCTTTCCATGTTTAAATCATTTTAAGCAGGAAGCCTTGAAAGAGGATCCTGAATCCTGCAGAGAAGGCTACACACATGAAAAATATTCTAAGCATCCATTAACTCTATCAGAGAAAATGTTCAGAAGCTCTCAAGGCAACCAGTTCCAACATTCTCAAGGAGAAGGATAATAATTTAAAGAATCACTTCTGGAGAGGCACAAAGTAAGATTTTAGTACAACTTTGTCAAGCCACCAGTCCCCAGAGAGCCCCAAGCCTGTTAAAGTGTGAATTCACTCATGATGGTATCAGTGTAAATAACCTCTGATTTCACCCAAATCATTCACATGACTGTTCTACATACAAAGAGTGGAATTTTTGAATAATTAAGACAAAATCCTCCCAACAATTCAGCAATCTGAAGACAAAACCAACACTCAATTCCAGTTCAGAGATCTCAGTCTTTATAAATCTGACCATACCTTCAGGGGACGAAAGCTCGTATTTTTATAAGCTGTTCAGCTAAACAGAGATGCAAAGTTCACACTTAATGCAAAAATCTTTGAATATAACAACTTGTGTTTTCAAAAATATATGGAAGATACAGTGCATAGTCATGTAAGACAGGGAAAGAAACCCACCCATTCACTTCAAAGTTGGATTTGTGGGTCCCTTCCAACCCAAAATATTCTGTGACTCTGTTACACTCCAGACTGAGGGATCTTTGCAGTGCTACAAGAAAGCTTCAAAACCTGCATATACAGATTTAATAGTTTCTATCCTTATTGACCTAAAATATCTAAGTAGTGAGTTAATGCTTCCCAATTCTGCTTCAATCAGCCTTCTAGACAACTCTCCTGTATCCAACACTTGTTAAAAGGTTCTACAGATTGGATGTAAAACTTCAGCAGCCTCCAGGGCAACACAATGTTTTGGGACAATTGCAGGTGGAAGTCAGGGCTAAGAAGTTGCAGGTGAAGAAACCTCCCTTTTCCAGATGTCCTGATATATAATCATTAGTTTACCCATCAGGCAAAATATTTGTATGAACAGAAGAGCTGTTTTAACTGGATTGCACCACTTAAAATAACATATTCTGTCCAACAATGGTCAGTTTTAGATGTTTATGAAAGAATATCAGCACCAGTCTTGCCCACAGGAATTTGCAAAGAGGGTCATCCTGCATTTTGTTGTGTAAGGAATGTATCATGCAGTCATTTATAAAATTTTTCTCCACGTGTTTTTTTGCATCTAAAATATCCAGCAGAAAAACTTTGTTGCAAAGCATTATATAGCTGAAAAACCCCACTATTTTCATGAGTCATTGAGTCCATAATCCTTGCCTTATGAGTCATATCATTATAATATCAATATCGAAATCAATATCAATAATAATCTATGCTTTTTTCCCCATTTCACTCATCTGTCAAATCCTTTCCCAAGCTAAAGAGCTTTAGGATGTATTTCATGGCACAGCAGCTATTCCATACCTATGATCCTGCCCTTTCACCTTACCCTGGACTGCACCTTTGGGAGACACAGGGTCACCAAAATTGTTGACAGGGAGCACACATCACACCAGTTCCCATTCCAGCAGACCCAGTGCTGTATTTTCCAGGCTGAATCCCTTCTCTGAAAATTGCTAAATATCCAATTTGTTGGGTTTTTTTGACAGCTGTCAAGCACTGAACTAATGCTTCTGAGAACTCCATCTGATGTTTCCAAAAAACACTTCTGAGCAATAATAGTCATGCACGCCCTCATCAAGAACAGATTTCCATCTATTATGAAATTCTGAGAGTGAATTTTATTCTGCCACTTAAACCCTTCACTTTTCTACACTTTCCCAGTTCAGTCCTAGATTTGTCTGTTCTGAATACTCCTGTCTTAACAGAAATGTCTGTCTTTTTGTCCCTTTTGCACACTGAACAGTACAGATTCCCAGGGACTTCCATCTATCAATCCCCTTCCCTGTAAAAATTCACCATTTATCCTTCCAGTGAAATACCTGTGGATCTGCCTTCGTTACACTTCAGCCTCCTGGTTCACTGGATGTGCACTTAAAATCTCTCCATCACTTCTCTCTCTGCTGAGATGCAGACCCTGATTTCTGGTCTCCACTACCAAAGTGTGTTTAAGGTTACTCTCTTCTGGTTCTGGTTGCATTTTCCCTCTGCCCTCCTTATCTTTGCAGTTAACCCAGCTCCTCTTTCCTCACCAGAACCTGTATTTTCTATCTGCACTACGTGCCGTTTTATCAGCAACTACTTATATCTGCCACTAACACAGTACTGGGAGATCTTGCTGCAATTCTGTGTGATTTCTCTTGAATAATTGTGTCATCACCAAGTGGTTTTTGCCTCCTAGTCCAACCTTTTTCCATCGACACTTCAGTTCAAGCAGTTTATCCTCCCCCATAAAGAATGGATCTTTGTATGAGAACCTTCCCAACTTTACCACAGAGAAGAGTAGTCCCTGGAATTGGGCTGATTTTCAGGTTAGAATATTTTCAGGTGGCTTTTCCATATTTTTTAAGACTTTTATTCTTTCCATGCTCCACTAAAAGCAATGGAACATTATGTTGTTTTTCTCCCCGTCTTCCTTCAACATCGAGCTCAGAGAGTACATAAGGAAGGGACAATATCTGCACATGAAATGAAGCCTGAATCCATGCAGGGCTTCATTCCCAGACCTGAGGGAAGCAGGAGAAACACCCCAGGAGTAGGAGAAGTGGGATGGAACAGAAAAAAGAGGGAGGGGAATACACCTGGAACTAATGAAACCTCCACAGCGGGTGGAGACAAAACAGCAAGTGTGGTAATTTCCTTACATTTTCAGACCACTTTGAACAATAACAAAGGTCTCACAAGAAACCAAGGAGGCAGTGTTTGGATATCGTGGAGGAGCATTAGTTAGGGGGTGTTTCCAAGGGCCTTCATTTGGGACCAATGTTCTCAAGAAAATTATTCACTGACATCAGGAGACACAGACACAGCCAATTTAAATATGGGCCATTTTCTTTAAGAATATGAATCAAGAGTTGTCTCCTATGACGTTGAAGTGTCTTTTAGGGACAACTAGAACACGGTACAAATATCCCCAAACCTACAAAGAATCATTCTATTTCATTTAACTGCACATCAGATGGTACAAAATATTTTTAGCATTTCAAGAAGTGAACTTTAGAGCTGCTTTACAAGTAGTCTCTGAAGAATGTTACTGCTCTCTCCCTTTGGTACTCAATAAAACTCAAGTAAAACCTGGGCTCTAATGATATTCATCAAGTTATGCAAATACAGGTTTCCTATGGTAGTTAAACATCAAGCCTAAAAGAATAATTTTCTCCTCCACAACCTATTAAATAAACAAAGTATATTGTTCTGAGCACACCTGTAGGTTGTAAATCTATATCCTCCTGAACACGTTCCTTAAATTAACATTCCTGAGCCAGTAATGAGAAATTGCATTGAAGTGCCTAAAATCACTTGTGTAGTATCTGCTTTCATTTGTTTTATTGGTGTTCATCACAGCTAAGAGCTAAAATATTTCCAGCTGGGTATTATTTGAAGCTCTACAATTCATGTATTCAGAATTTTTCTGCCTTGAGTGACAGACACCCCTGTGGAACATATTCTGCCCTTACCTGTTGTACTACTGGTGACCAAGGCACAAAAAAGCTTGTCAGACAAAACAAGCCCTATTAGCTGTGGGAAAAGACTCAGAACCAGAAAATATAAACATTTGGAAACCCGAAGTCATGCTGAAATTTTCTTTTTGGTTTCAAGGAATCTGAGCGGCAAAACAATTGACTTGTACTTCACTATCCTAACCTGGCTTATACAAAAGGCAGAAAACCATCTCAAATTGTTTTGTCTCTGTAACTTCTATTACTTGTAGGCTGTGCAGATCTGAAAATCAATAGCACAAAACAACTTGGTCTTGATAAAAACATTATTTGTGGAGGATTTCAGATCAATTTTTTTCTCACCGTAGACCCAACATATACTTTTTTATAACTGTGTCATTTAGCTGTGCAAATTATCCTTCAAGAGAAGGAAAAAAACCCACCACAAAAACAAACCCTCAAACAAACCCACCACCTCTCCAGTGTTTCTCTTCTCTTTTCCAGCTATGCTCATAAAACTGTTCCTCTGGGGTGCAGCTGAAGGAAGGAGAAACCTCACAGTG
This sequence comes from Neopelma chrysocephalum, assembly GCF_003984885.1. Classification (NCBI taxonomy): domain Eukaryota; kingdom Metazoa; phylum Chordata; class Aves; order Passeriformes; family Pipridae; genus Neopelma; species Neopelma chrysocephalum. The sequence goes on from NW_020897723.1 coordinate 2,220,277, forward strand.
AAGAAAAGCAGTGAAGAAAAAGGTATATTGGGTCAGTTTGGGATAGAGTTAATTTTCTTCCTAGCAGCCCATGTGCAAATGTATTTTGGATTTGTGACTAAAAGAGTGTTGGTAACAGTGTTATGCTATAGCTGAGCAGAGTTTGCACAGTATCAGGGTTTCCTCTTTCTTATTTCTCTCCTCCTTTTCCTCACTCCCCCTCCTCAACCAGTGGGCTGGGGGTGCACAAGAAGCTGGGAGGGGACACAGCCAGGACAGCTGACTTGAGCTGCCCAGAGGAATATTCCAGCCCATGGGATGCTCTCAGCAATAAAAGCTCATGGAATTCAAGGAGGAGGTAGTGCAACTTGTCTTCCCAAGTTCCAAGTGATGGAGCCCTGCCTTCCTGGAAATGGTGACACACCTGCCTGCCCATGGGAAATAGTGAATTAATTCCTTATTTTGCTTGCTGTGCACACAGCTTTGCTTCAGTTAAACTATGTTATCTCGGCACATAAAGGCTTTTTCTTGCTTTTATCCTCTAGATTCTCTCCCTCATTGCTGTGAGCAAACCCAGGGGGACAGGGAGAAAATTTGACCTCCCAGATAACCCACCACATACAGGTAAATGGGTTTCTGGACTTTGTCAGTGTAAAGAAGATACATCCAAGACTGAAATATATATACATGGGAGTTAAACATAACTTGTGTGCTGATCTCCAAGACCTGCCTCATCTCACAAGCCCAACTGCTTCCCTCGAGTTAAAACCATTCAGCAGAGTCTGCCACAGGCACTTCCCTCCCTCTTCTTCTCTCAAAGAACCCTGTTCTTTGAACAATCTGCCCAAATCTGCCCTGATTAGTGCGCAGTGATTTTGGGAGGTCACAGCTGAATCTCTCTCATTAATGCATTAGTAGATATAACTGTATTTCAACACTGTAACAGATCCAGGCTTAACTGCTTGGTGAGGAATCCCAAACTGCTAAACCCCAGTGCTGAGTGCCAGAACACTCCTATCTTGCTAGGGAGCTTCTAGAAAGGTCCACAGGCAGAAGCAGTTCTGAGAGGTACAGCTCAGCTTCTAAACATATTAAAGTCCTGAAGGAAGAGTAAATGTTGCCAAATACAATCACATTCTGTCAAACTCATGCTGTTTCTTCCTTTTAAATTTCTTAAACTATGCAGAATGAGGATAAACATTTCATTTTACATCAACAGATCTGTTCTTATTTCTCAGCGCTTTCATTCCTCACCAGAGATATATTTTTAAACTGCCATCTCATGTTCAAAATATAAAGACCCCTCAGTTACCTGATTTCTAACACATCTTCCAGGAGCAGTAAAAATTCTCTCATAGCACGTTGTTTATTTATTGTGCATGTGCTACACAGGAACAACAGGACAAAAAACTTATCCCAATAACTGACCTCAAATGTAAGAGGGAGGGAAAAAGGAGGAAATTAGATTTTCCCCACCTCTAATCCAATTCTTACAATCCAACACTCCTGTTCATTTCCATGAGGAGTGGAAGTAAAGATCCCTCCTGAAACACTGACATGCTGTCAGACCTGTGTCCAGACGTGGCTCAGCAGGACCTCAGATCTTACACACAAGGCACAAAAAGCCAAATATTGTGGCCTTAGGTTGGCTGTGAAAGCCCCGTGTGCAGGGACAGGGATTCCCCACTGAGCACAGGCCCAGGTACCACCTATTTCCAGGAGCCTCTGGAATGTCAGTGCTGCTGGGGCTCAGGGCTTTGTCCCTCTGGCAGCTCCACCTGCCCCAGCCATGCTCAGCTTGCAGCTGGGCTCAGGATGGACCAGCACACAAACATTTCACCCAGAAATGAGTCCTCCAGCAAGGCTGAGCTGCTGAAAACCCCCAAAACCCAGAACAGCATTGCTGCACTTCACAGAATTTGCCATAGTGAACTGCCCAAGTGCTTGCCATGGCTGTACCTTCACTTGGCATAATTAGCATTATCAGAAAAGGCTACAGAAGTCTGTAAGCAATTCAAAGAAAAAGGATCAAGTGTATATCTTCATTAAAGAATGCTAACACCCTTGACATGACCCAGATCATCAGGAGGACTGTCACATTTCAATTAGCTTTGCCCTGTGCTGATAGGACTTCACTAATAATTGCATGATTTTCTTGAGGAAAAATTTCAAATTTTTATGAGATGGGAGAGAGAATGAAATTATAAGTTTTTTTCACTGTTAAATGTAAAAATCATTAGCAATAAAAGGCATTGGATTAGAGGGAGAGTAGGAGGAAAGATGGCCCAGTAAGGGAGGCAATGATTTGGGATTTGAGAAACATGAATTCAAATCCTAGTTCTGCTATAGTCCTTCTCCTGGCACATCAGTCAGGCTGCTCAATTTTCTGTCTTCTCCTTCTGTAATAAAGAGATAATAGCACATACTAATCTCACAGGAATATTGGGACTTGATAGCTCATAAATGCCGTGACGCTCTGGAAATGGACTTGATCAAAAACCTCTTAATGCTGCAATCTGGAGAATATCCAGAATGCAAACAATTGCCAGTGGAAGTGTTTTAAGTGTTTACATGCATGTGGAAAGTTTCCTAATGCCTGAATAAGAAAATGTCTGCACTTCAATGTTCATGGGGGAAATCTCTCAGTAGCGCCACAAAACAGGTTGTTATATACAGTGAATTCAGAGGCTGAGGTTATTCTATATTTAACCCCTACAGCTTTTACTTGGAGAACTCAAAACACCACTTAGGAAGATGGAGGATTTAGAAAGTTCACGCAGGAATCCATCAGAAAGAAATAGTGACTGCGTTCTTGAAAGAGAGGAAGGAGGAAAGAAGAAATTAAGATATTCCTCTACGTGAACATTCGTACATAGCCTATTATAAAGCTAATTTTACTTACAGAGTTACAGTTCAAAATAATCTATGGTAGTATTTCCAGGAATCCACTTCCTAACACCAAGGTTGTGGTTCAATCCCTGTGTGGGCCATTCACTTATGGGCTGGACTCAATGATCCTCGTGGGTCCCTTCCAACTCAGAATATTCTGTGAAATCTGTGTTAGGAGTCTGTCTCTTGTTTCCAAGATGTCCTATTCGATTTCAGAGAATCTTGTGTTCCTGAATCTGTTTTGAGAGAGCACCTTCTAAATGCTTTAGTTGCCCAAAGAAATCCAGATAGGATTATCTGCAGCAGTGGTTAAGCACAACCTAACCAAGGACAGTGTCATCCTTTATTTCTGGAGAAGAGCTTGATTTAAGTGAAATGAGCAGCAGAACCACTTGTAAATCAAAAGTAGCCCATGAATATTCTGGTTTATAACCCTTTCACTATTTCAGTAATCATAAATTACAGCAATGGTTTAACAGTGACTCATGGACACCTCTACCACATCACTGCTCTTTTCATCATTAGTGACTTTACTGATATAAATGTCAAATTAATGACATCCAACAGAAGAAAACAACATTTTCTTCCCCTATGGGAAATGAAACCTTGGAACATGCGGACTTAAAAAAACACCACAGCCACAAAATTAAACAAAGGTAGAATATTTAGTTCCCTCTGCAGGAAAGTGCATCTCTGACGAAACATATCTAACTGATGGAAAAGCAATATTAAAAATCAACCCCCTAACTCTGAATTACCTTGCACCAGCACTAGGAAAAAAATCAAACACGGGTCAGGCTCAGCTACCTTAGTTAAGCTTTTTCCTGAAGAAAAAACATCCATGAGAATATTCTCCTGCTTATCATTAGGAGCCTGTCAATGCCTCGCTGCTTCTGGTCCTTAATGGATTCCTACAATAACTGCTGAAGATATTGCAAAACAACAATGAATAATATGAGAGTGGAGCAGATCCTAACAACTAAACACTTCCCCATCCTGGCTCAGATGAAGTAATGGAGCAGAACTTACTGCATCATTTACGTTATCTAACTACCATTGTTCATCCCTTTTTTATTGTAATTTGCACATATCAGTAATTCAAAGTGCTGCAATTTTAAAGATATTCAACTCTCTAGACTAACACTATCATTCAGACCACATCAGAACACAGAGAGATGAATAAATAAGAATACCATCATTAAAATATATTTTCTTCTCTGTTTATTAGAATAAAGTTACAATACCAGCCCATTTCTAAGAGAATTGTGGTATTTTCTAATAGCTCTCTTTCACAATTATTTTTTTCGTGCCTCTCAGGTAGAAATCCCTAGATCACACTAAAACTCCTCGAATTCCTCTTTGGCATGCCATGTTGTTTTGGAAAATAGATTTATTGCACTAACAATTTTAAAAGATGTGTTTAATGAGGGGGGAAAAAAAACTCATAATCCCCTATAATAAAATATTTTCAATGCAATAACAGCTATTTTTCTGTTACTGTTTTTTCCACACGTTTACATTTCCAAGGAAAACACAAGTCACTCTAAAATTAGAGAAAAGGGGTTTAAATGCCTTTCTTTCACTGGCTTGATAGGCCTTTACAGCACAGAAAGTGGCTTTGTGTCACTTGTGACTGCAAGAGCAGACAAGGTGAGAAGGTTTTGGAAGGAACAGCCTATTGGAATACATCCACCAGGGTTTAAAATGTGGATAACCATGGCAGCTCTTCCAAAGGATGCAACTCTCAACTGAACATGGAGCAGCACCACTGCCTCATCCTTTGTCTATTACTTTAAAATCTTCTGGCCAAGGAAAGGTGTTAGTAATAAAACTACACTTAACTACAGTGTGTTTATCCAACTGGGTAACAACTCTACAACATCTGACGAATAAGAAAAAACAATAGAATGGCCAAGAATACAAAACTTCTCTTTCTAACAGCAACTTATAAACTTTCTGCCAAACACAGAAATGCTTTTTTCAGAAACCTTTTCAGAGAACTGAAGTGGAACACCAAAGAGAAATGTCTTGTTTGCCAAAGAATTGCAACTTTAGGCAAGAGAGGGAAAAGCACAGTAATTCATCTTTCTCTGAGCTTGGCTTGTTTGGAAACAACACAGCCACTGCTGAGTGTCCATCCAGCCTTGTGAGCTGGGAACCCTTCAGTGACCCCCCTCTCCCTTGTGCAGATCCCTGTCATTACACACCAGATCAATCCTAACTCTTGGATTTCAGTTTTACCTGGAATACAACAGCCAGAGCAGGGAGATCATGGCCTATGCTGCTGCCCAGCACTGCACTCTCCAGTATTCCCACTTTAATGAATTCCAGTTCGTCACAATGGAATGGGAAAATTGCTCCAGTTAAGGGAATGAGTGAAGACTGCTTATCTAGGTTTTACATCCATTTCTGCACCAAACTGCTTGCCAGTCACTCTTTGTCCTTGATTTCCCACTGTATATTTGGAACAATTCTATCTCCTTTGCCTGTTATGTTTATTTTCAGTTGTTCTCTGGAACTGTCTTTTATTGCTTTGTTTACTGGTTTACTTTGCTGGAGCACTGTAGGCATTACTGCACAATTAACAGAAGGCCAAACACCTAAATCCACAAGCTATGGAGTCGAATTTTTAAAATCCAGGATTCCTCTGTAATTGGATTGTTAAAACTATACTGACATCGCCATATTTGATGACGAAATAGAAAAATACTGCAAAGCAAGCACGGCTAGAAATTATACTAAAATTCAACTATACTTACATGACCACATTTGATGATGAAATAGAAAAATACCGTAAGGCAAGCACAGCCAGAAATCATATAAAAATCCAACTGAAGGACACCGAACACAAAATTCACTGTGATTATTACAAGAGATTTCTGACGAGTGACCGATATTTGTTTCATTCCACGCAACCCCAGCACCTGAACACGTCTGTGCTGGTGTGGTGCTGCCGTTTTCCAGGGTTTTGCCGGCTGAGGGAGCGGGACAGAGGATTTCCCACTCAGCAATGTTGTACACGGGTCCCCGTGTCCCGGGGGCAGAGGCCACCCCGCCCAGCCATATGGTGCTGCGAGGAGCCAACCCATCTCCAGAGCCTGTTACCAGGCAACATGCTGGGCTTGGGGCTGAGCCTGGTGACAGAGTGACCTCCCAGCCCCAGAAGCTGATTGATAGTCATTGTGCTGGTGGGTTCTGATCACCGAGGGAAAAATAATCGAGCAAATTATGCGCGTTGAGGTTCGGAAGCGTTAAACCACCCTCAAATTCCAAATGAGCGTTTCCGTCTTCTTTCTTGGCATAGATACCAAATCTCTGCTTTAGCTTGTTGAGGAAAAATTATTCTCTTTTCCTTAAACTGCATTTATGGATACTGAGGCACTATATTCACAGTCAAATTAATGTGAGCTTCCTCCAAACACGCTGTGATTATCTCAGGGACCGCTGTCTCCCCCGGGTTAGAAACCCCAACCTCATCCGTGCAATTTTTACCAGAATTTTTCTAACAAAAGCTGTCAATTGCATCAAATTCTGCTAAGGGCTGGAAGGTTATTCTGTGAGAGAAAATACTGTTCGTGACAGAGGAAAAGCTAAAAGCAACAAGCATGCTGAGCACTACAGAATTGATTTAAATCTATCCTCGAGACGAACAGGCTTTTTTTTTTTTCTATCCAGTAAGCCAGAGAGTCTTTTTGAAATAATGAAATCTTATTTCAAAGACATTAAGAGGAAGATTGTGTTCAGTGTAGGAGAATAAATGCAAAACTTCCTTTTTTTTCTAGCAAGGACTGTGTGTCTAAATTTTTCAGTGACACGAAACTTTGTGTGTTGGGGCAGAACTCAGCTACCAATATTAATACACTTGAACAAAAAAGGGAATCTAGTCCATTATTTTGTTATATAAAACAAAGAACAGTATAAATGTGTATAAAGCAGAAGTACACTCAGTCAGCCCAGTATGGAACAAGCCATACTTATTACCTAACACAAGACATTAGAGGATTGCAGTTTATTTTAAGCAGAGGATTATTAAAAACTGTTTGAGAAGTACCAAATACACACCTACCAAGAATCACACTCTTCGTTTTGTCTGATACTTCTGTATTTAAGTATGAAAAGTTATATCCTGATTAAAAAGTGCTTAATCAATATAGTTTCTATGTATGTGCTACAACAAAAAACTTGACTAGAAAATAAATTCCAAGCATGAAAGAGTAACAAGTAGTTTGATTTTGAAAGCCTCTTCTCAGGAAAAAAAAAAAAAAAAGAAAAAAATCAATCAGCACAAATACTTTTTGAAACTCAATTCATGATTTTCCTTATTCTCACATTATGAGAGTGATTAAAATAGAAAGAATGATGAATTAATTATCCATAGTTGTTGGAAGGGAAAAAAAAGTGTCTGTGACTAATCTGTACACAAAGTAATCAGCCAAAGGTAAAACACACACAGTAGTGACACAACCCCAACACGTCCAAGGGAAATACAAGAGAAAATCACTTTGACCCACAGGCAGAACCAGGCAGGATTATTTTCTATACATGTCACCTGCAAGTTGCTGTTCACTGAGACTAAAAGTGATCAGACCTTTTACTTGTGGTGTATTAGTCCTGTGATGCAGCATCAGCACAGCAAGCTGGGGAGCCCAATGAAGTATTTCTTCATTCACTGTGGCAGCCCAACAAAGATTTCAGTGCCACTGAGAGGGGAACAAACACACAACACAAATCAGGGACTTACTGAGAGGAGGCTCCGATCATGGAAACAATAGGCACCACTTGCATGGGGCTTCTGTGTGGTTTCCTGTGGAAAGAAAAAAAACATTCTTACTGGAAATGCAGGATTCGGGAGCTCGTGTTTGTGCCCTGTGCTCACAGAAGGTTGCAGGCAGGCTTAAAGATTCAACAAAACATACAATTGCTGAGGCATTACTGGGGCTGTCCAGGAAGGGCTGCACAAGTTATTGGGTCATCAGAGCATTTTGATTGTAGTACGAAGCCAAACAGCAAAATCTGCTTATTGATTCACAAGTGCCAACAAAGATTTTATTATTTATTTATCACTCAACGGACAGTAAACATTTCCACACAGTTTCCAACGTACTTGAACCCCAAACCCTACGTTTTCATTAGACTTATCTACTAAAATAGAAATTACTAAGCTGTAGTTGTAAATTTTCTCCAGCACAGGTTTCTGTTTCAATAGGAACACGCAACTGTGATTTACTTTTTGTGTATTCTTCAAATGAGGACTTGAAGCGATTTTGCAAGAGCCAAATTATCATAAAATACACAACCAACAGGGACCATTCAGGATAGATTTACAAGCACCTAGCTGGGAATTCCAATCAGGTAACATTCTATTCCATGTCACTCTTTTTTATTGATGAGCAGCTGGTGACATGTAACATTTGAATGAATTATTCACTGAATTTCAGAAGTTACAGTAACTTCAGACTTGTTTTACCTAACAGATTCACCCTACATGCATTTTTCATTTCCACGTGCAAGTGGTAACACACACTCTCTGACACAAATACTCCTGAAAATAGAAACACTGTTCATATTTTGAGTCTTCAAAGATAATTTACATGCAGTCCATATATATCCAAATCCTTCTCTAGATAAATTAACATTTTTACATACTTAACATTTTTATATATTTCAGTATATAAATTACGTATTTTCTATAGTGTAAGTATATAGTATAAAAGTATATATTCATACACTTTTTACATACTTCAGTAAAATTCCAAACAGTAAATATACTGAATAATTTTTTACAAAATATCTTCTTCCTTATATGTGATTTCATTTTAAACAAATAAATAAAAAAATAAATCGGCAAATAAAAAATGCAGCTGAGGATAAAGAGCAACAAGAACCAGCAGCACCAGAAAGGCATGTGCTCTATAAACATATCAAGAGTATTACAACAATCACACATACTGATAAAAAAACCTCGAAAACTTCAGAATGTGAAAAAGTGCCAATCAGGAACAATAAAAATACTTGTATTTAGGTCTCCTCAGAGCAGGGACCATCACTAGGGGAGTACCAGAGAAAGAGCCAAGTTCACAATTGATGCTCCCAGCAGCAATTCCAACTCTTACTGCCCAAACCCCCCACATTAATCAATTCCCGAGCTGAAGACAGAAGTTTCTGTTTATTTATTTATTAAAGGAAGAGTGGCACATTTACAAACTTTACAAAGTTCTGTAAAGGTTTCACCCCACCCAAGGAAACCCCCAGCCCTGTCTGAGGCAGTGGAACCCCCGTGCACAGCAGGAGCCAGCTCAGGGCACCTCCCTGGGCAGTGCAAACCACAGGATATCCCTGACATCCCATCACCTCCCACACAGCAGGGCCCTATTTCCAGAGCAATTCCACAAATTGCCCATGTTACTAAGTACACTTAATTTGTTACCCAGCTCCTCAGGCAATATATAAACAATGAGCAAGACTTTCAGTCATATTCATATGATTATAAGAAGCAATTTTCAGCAGAAGGAAACACAGCTGAAAAATTCCAGTAGTTTTGTGGAAATAAACCTCCATTCTGATGAAATCCTATTTACAAGCCTCAAGATAACCTAGTTGAATCTGGGCTTGGACTTTAAACCTTATTTTTATGCTGACATGAAGTGTCATTAAGGCTGTCCACACAGCTACAAGCAATCTTGTGGAGAAACACAAGATACACATTTTCAATACTCAATTTTTCTTTTCCACAACTGCCATAACTTGGAACAAAACATGAAGTAGGCTCTTGTTTTTGCATTCTTATCACACAGAAAGAAATTCCCAATGAGTAAAGTTTTGTTTGCATCTGCTAATACAACATTTGTACGTGACAGGCACACACAAGAACAGCAGAACCCTTCAGCAGAGTGACCACTCACAGTGCTCCTGTTGTCCTGAGGAAAACACGACAGAAGGTCTGCTAAGTGTGTGTGGAAAAGTTTGGCAGAGAGGATGATGGCTTAAAATTCACTTAAAAATGAAAAAGTTGTGTTTTCAGGTGAATATTTCAGGTGCAAAAAGTACTGCATGTACCTCGGGTGCTTCTCCCTCGGGGCAGCAGCTCAGGCAGCCCAAAGCAGCAGAGGTTATTCTACAGGGTCACTGAGAAAGGGAGCCCCAGGCCATGCAGGTTTCACAAACTGTTACCATACCCAAGCATTCCAAGAGTATCCCAGACACGTTATTATTTTTCCATAGAAGTAGCTTCCTTCAGCGTTGAAGGAAAAAAAAATAACAAAAAATAAATAACCCAAAGCAATATTAAAAATTACTACTAATACATACCCACAATTACTAAGTCTGACTTAACATCTGCTGCTTCACACCTGTATCAAAAGCCTATGTCTAAACTGATCTAATCTGATACTTTTTATTTTAATTGCATTCTAAAAATGCAATTAAACAATGATACCTGTTGCTGCAAGTTAAAAGCCATTCCCCTTAGATAACAACCAAATGCAACAAGCAGTGAGTTTTGCCATCATTAGACTTCTAACCATATTACTTCTATTTTGAGGCTTTTTTCTTTGGTCTCAGTTTAATTTCCTGTCAGCCTTACAAGAGATTTCTAATGTTTGGGCTGTAGGATATGCTCTGATTAAAAATAATCTTCCCAATTACTGCCTGGCATGAGTCTACTGCCACATGCACTCTGCCACTGGCTTCTGAATTTCTGTCAGCAGTAATTGTGTCTGTAGCTTCTAACTGTAAATGAAAACCCAGGGGGCATATTTGGGTTCCAGTTTCCTTTGCCCAGCCATATCTTTTAATTTGCACTGTCTGTCAAAAGGAGATGTTCGTAGGCACTAAAAGGAAATCCTTAGAACATCAGGTTAAAAAAAAAGGGAAAAGAAGACAAAAAGAAATACAACTGGAATATGATAAACCACATTTGATATTTATGCCAGCACACTCAACAGAGGCAGAGCAGCTCCCTGCATAGATTAGCCTTAGAAGAGGGGGACTGAAACCATTTTCTGAGCATTCTAGCTGCACTTATTTAACCACTGCATTTAATCACAAGCCTTAAGCATCACCTTAGTACTGCTCTTTTTTTGGAATGTGATCATTCTAACATTTGAAAGAAAAGCATTTTTTCTCACAATGGAAAGAAGAGTTTCTCAGGCTCTGGCTCCCTGCCTCAACTGTCCCATGGGGTTCCCCATCTCCAGCCTGGGATGACCCTCAGACGTGGCTGGTGGGTCACCCCTCTCCTGGGTCAGCCCCCTGGTCCCACCCTGCATTCTGCCCAGCCTGCCTTTTAGTCTGGACTTCAGACCCACACTGTCACCCTGTCTCCATCCTCTCTCTCTGCCCATGAACTGCTGCTCCTGGACTTCTCCCAGGTGGATCCTGGGCCTGGTTCACCACCTTGCTGTCAATGGACAGACCCCATCTCCAGGACCCGGCTCTGCCCTCTGTGCTTAGACCTCGTGTTTAGATGGACTTCCCTTCCACAGGGAAAAGAAAGGATTCAGCTCCTGGCTCTCTCCAGGACCATCCAGGAGCATCTCCCTAGGACACCTGCACTGGAAGTCACAGTGCTTAAACCTGGCAGCCAATGCCACCACAACAGCAGCCACACGACAGATGTGTGTTCAGATCCTCACTGATCCACTTTTCCTCTCAGGAATGCTGCTGTTGTGATGGAAAGGTGGCATGCTGTCACCAGGGAATGCTGTCTGTGTGACAAGAGCAGGATGGAAGCACAGGGGCCCTGGATCAATTTTCTAAAGGAAAAGAATCTTGGAAGAATGAAGCACTGAGCACAGACTGTACCCTGTGAAGTGGATACAGAAGAAACTCAAGGAGTAGAAAAATATCTCATATAATGTCATCAACAGTGAAACTTTGGGTAGAAGGGAAAAAGTACAACCAGCAACTCAAAGTACAGTTAAGAATGTGTATATGGGATATATGGTATTACTGCACAGAATAATATTATGAAGACTATTAAGAAGACAGTTGCAATTATTGCTAGTTGAAAAATACTGCAAAGTCTCATAAAAATAATTTTCAATTTCTAATCTGTCCAAATTAAGTAAATTATTGTCTCCAAACTAAACTGGCATACAGCACACTTAGAACCCAAGGAGTACAAGAGTGTACTTTTGTTTGCAGGAATCACAGAAGTTTTCATTGTGATGGGAGGACAAATACTGGGATTTGGTGAACGTGAGCAGGTATTTGTCCAAATAGCATTTGAAACAGAATAGCTTTTCTTGGAATAAGAACTTATTTGGACTATTAACTCCAAATGTCAATGCTCTGCATTGTGTTGGCTGGATTTATATGTTTATATTTGTACCTGAGGGGAGACAGCTGGGAGGTGAGAACAGACTCGATGTCAGCTCTCTCCTGGACCTTTGGCACACCATTCCACAGTGTAACCTCCCTGCCTTCAGGGCTGTGCCCCTTAGCACATATTCTGTGCAATGTGATGACAAAAGACTGGTGACAGACAAGAACTTCAACAGATCAACTGAGACACCCAATTTCCCATCTGTCCAGTGGAGGTTGCGACCACCACTGCATTCAGAACTGCTTGGTGTTACAGAGGTAAAAATGCCAAGGATCTGTCTAAATACTAAATATTTTTAAAATATTTTAAATATTTAAATATTTAAAAATATTGTTTTTCAAATATTGTACAAGCTGGGCAAGAAGTTCTTCGGGCCTCTCCTGAGCCCTGCAGGGCAGCAGCACTGTACAAGCTGCAGTACAGAACCAGACTGTCACAGCCTCAAACTATCTCTGCTTCCACTTCCATCTCTCACTTGAGATGAAAGCATCATTTGCAAGGTATATCCCCCTACCCATGACTGAAACTGCCAGTACTTTTATATAAACACCTAATTTTTAAAATATAAGGTAAGCCACCCAGTTCAAAGCTGTTACTCCTGTGAGTGAGGCCATGCTGATGGTGAAGTATCTATTCAGTGTAAAACCTGTAGTATTAAGTAGAACAGTAAACACGTTGTGAAGCTGAAAGAAATACTCAAAAAAGGACCTTTCAAAGTTTTGGTTACAAACATATGAGCCTACACTGTGGGAGAAGCAGCTGCCCTGTCAGGGCAGGGAGGGGGCAGAGCCCCAGGCACTGAGTTTCTCTATTACTACTTAACAGTTTCAGAACTTTTCTTCTAATTTTGTTTCTCCTCACTCTTCTGCAGCACAGACTGTTCTGCCTCGTGAGCAGGTAGAGCAATCCCCCCAATATCAGCAAGATTACTCACATGTTAACCATGGAAACACACTCCTGTGCCCGCTACACTAAATGATCATTTCTCACAAATTCCAGGGAACAAGGCATTCAGAGCAGATGCAGAAATAACAAAGTAATTTGAAAAAGGCTTAACTGTTCTCATCTACCACTGTAGAGAAGTCCTTTCATCAATTCCAGTGGTGAGCTTTTAGCCCTGAACACCCTTGCTCCTGACAAACACTAAAAAGCAGGAACATTATACTTCCAGAACAGCGGTTTTACACTCAGCATTTTCAAACTACTGGTTCTCTCATCTGCCACAGGTCAAGAAATGAATCATGCCTGTATAAGCAATGCAGTCTGGAAAGAAAATTTCAGATATAGAGAAAAGAACAGTAAACTTACTTATTTTTTCTAATATTTTTAATAAAAATTTTGACGTTGCTTAAGAAGTTTAGATGTTAATAAATAACACCTGAAATTAGTGACCAGAATAAAGGAAAATAAAAACAAAACAAAACCAAAAACCCACCAGTTTATCCGACAGCTTTTTGATTTATGACATAATTATTCATACAGAAACAGCACAACTCTAGGCTAAATCTATGAGCCCTAATGGAAAAGCAATATTTGGAGGGTACAGCATATTCCACTGACTGGAGCAGGTTTCCTGTGGACCAAAACAAAGAAAAAAATCTAATCTGAAGGTAGAAGTTATAGCTATCTTTGCACATGGGCTATCTTAATTTTATCAAAAGTGCTCTTTAGGTAATTAGGAAGTAAGATTTCAGTCTGAAAAAGAAGCAAACAGTAAAATAATATGAATCTTCCATTTTTGTAGATTTATTCCTGCTAATTATAATGACTACAACTGAACAAAAAAGACTTGCTGGTGTTTATTTTACATAAAACAGGAGACCCTTGGGTTGGGGCTCTTTTCAAAGGAATTATTTGGTGGTGTTGTTTCCAGCTGAGCATAACTGATTATGATTGTAAAATGTAAAGTCAAAAGTACAGAGAAGCCCATTAAGATCCCACACTGCAGTTCAAGTTCTCACCTCTGATCAGAAGGAAAAAAAAAAAAAGGAGGAAGCTCAGCTTCAGTGCCAAGGGAAAGCAGTAGATTTTCCCCAAGAGCAACATAATTTTCATAGGAGGAAAAAGGACCCAAAAGCATAAATATAAATGATGCAACCTATAGTCCAGGCACACAGAGCACATCTCTGCAGAACCACTGGGCCCAGATTTGTAATTTTTAAATAAACAAACAAAAAAGGTTGGTTTTTTTTTTTGGTTTTTTTTTTTTAACTGGAGTCTTTTCTAGGTGTGCTACATCCAAGCAGAAAAAGAACCACATTTGCAAGCCTCACACGTTTTCCTTCCCATTTCTGAATGACCAGTTCCAAACCTCTTTTTCTTGCTCTGTAACCTTTCCCAGTGTCCCAGGAAAATCATGAGCTGCAGGTAATGGTACCTTCTCCATCACTCACATCATCAGAAGCCTCACACCACTAAGCTGACACCTGTGAAATAAGACCAATTATCAATGAGGAGAGAGGTCAGAGGCTGCCAAGGTTGGGCCAGGAGCCTGCTGGCTGCTGCAAATCTCTCACCAGTGCATTTGAGCCTGACACTTAATATTCAAACTGAATTGCAAGCTATGTACTCAAGGATAAAGCTTGGTAATAATAAAGATTCACAGTCTGACAGGCTCAGCATACCAATTCCCAGGGCAGAGCTCATTGTGAATATCTTTTCTTTAATCTAAAAAGGAATCAGGAATTTTCCTTTTGTAAAATAAACAACAGCACTTCCCATTTAGCGAGGGAAACAATGGAATGAGAAAATATGATTTTAGTCTGTATTTAGATATTGGTAAAGAAGCACACGTTTTATTTCAATAGCAGAACACTGTGTACCCAGTCCTTGCCTTGCTCACCAGGCACAGGAATACATCAAACAAGGTGTGCAGTTTCTTTTTGCAGGGCCAAATCCTTTTGAGCCAGAGATCCACTACTTCAAACCCTGAAGAACTTGCCCAAATTTCTGAAAATGTGTGGTTTGTATTCAGCACATCAGCTGGGAAGCCAAAAATCACTGGAAATATCTAATTGATACATATTACTCGAGTTTTGCAGCTAACCAGTGGTCTAACTAGTCCCACACTGGATCACCAACAGGGAGCAGTTACAGACATCCTTTCACAAACTCCACGCTATTTCATCTTCTGCCCATCATATAGAACAAGCTTCTAAGTGCTATTTACTCCTAATTTTATTGTTCAGACTTGTTCATCTTTTATTTCCTATTTTATCCAACACTGCTTAGTTCACAGTAAAATATTCATTCTTTATTTTACAGTGACACTAAAGTCACGGCCCATTTATTTTTCCCTTTCAATGTTTATTTTACAACAACCTGACAATGATCCTTTTTTTTGTTGTTGTGTGAATGTTTTGTATGCAGGTGGTTTAAAACTAATGACATTATAATTAAATGCCTAATAGTTTTTACACTGAAAATACTGTTACTAAACATTAGCTCCCCTTAGACTCTTTTACTTGTTTTGCATTTTTCCTCAGACATCTACATTTCTATTACTAAATCTAACCCTTTCTTTTAAAATCACATTGCATCCAGCTTAACTACATCTCACTAAATCACCTTGTTAGTCATACTTTGATTCATTCCATTTCATTGCCTTTCATATTTAAATTATTCCATTTCTTTTCCTACTCCACATATTGCCTTTGAAAACGACAAGTCTCACTTTGTGCAACGATTCTTTATCCTGCAGCCTCACACATCTCCCACTATTAACGTTTTCCATGGATATCTGCAAGTTTTCCTGCAGAACTGTCTTCCAAAACAATTCCAAACTTACATGTTTAATCCCATCTCTTTATTTCATTCACATTCCACATACACCAAGCGCTACAAGAAGACAAATTATATTTGTTGCATCATGAAATAAGGGATAGAGATTTCACTGCAACGCTGCAACAAGCAACCTACACCTTGTGTACCTGCCCTGCACCGTGCAGGGAGGCAGCTGGGAAGTCTGGCTCCATCCCCCTGCCCACAGAGCTCAGGAGCAGAGGTTTTGTTGGACACAAGATACAAATGAATTGGGTTTATACAATGAAAATGCAACTATTTTCAATCTGCAGACGGAATAAGCAGCCTGAACGTCCAAATATGATTATTACAGCATGAACTACTGCCCATTCTTACTCCCTCCTTGACCAAAGCTACATTTCTCAGGGATTTCACTCACAGTCAGCATTCACTTCTTAAAATTAATAAAGAAATGAAGCAATGGCTTCTCTATTCCCATAAAAAAATATTTCTCTTCACAGATTTCTTCACTGAGCCTTCAAAAAAGATCATCTCCAATGCTAAGCAACAGATCAGTATCTCTCTTTAGACAGTGCAGATATGGAAGTGCCATAACCTGTGCTCAAATTAAGGATGAAGTTGCTAAGATGATTCCAAAACTGCATGTTCCTGGGAATTGCCCTCCCTGCTGCTTCCAAAGGGGTGCCTGAAGAATCCTCCCTGCCCAGCCCATCGCTGGCTGAATGCACCCTGCAGTAGTGCCAACTCATGGGCAGCATCTTCTCCAAACTAATTCATATTCCTGAAAGCTGCTCTCCTGTTCTTTGGCTTCCAGACCCAGGAGCAGTTAATCCGACTGGGAACACGTCCCTGCTCCAGATGCTGACCCTCTCCTGCAGGAACAGGGCAGAGGAGAGCAGCCAGCACCGACAGATTGGGAGTGAACCCATCAGGAGCTGCTGTGCTGTGACTACCACAACCTCCAGCTCAGTTACCAAGTGCCCAACTGTATTTGCCAACTATAATGGTGAGATTTTTATCTCTATTTACAACTCACCCAAAATTATGCTGCCAAAATTTGATACAAAAGAGCTGCCACGTTTACCAAAAGCTGCAAATCGCAGCCTGAGTCACACCCCGTCTCCTGTGCAATAACCAGATCCTGCCTGGATGTAGGAGGTAGGGTAAGGTGTCTCCATCTTTCCAGGGGCTAAGAGAAATTGTTAGAAGGACTAGGAGATAACTGCTTGCTCCAATGGAATTTTACCAAGTCAAATTAAAAATGGCTCAATATCTTGTTACTGAAACCAATCCCCGTGAAAGCATCAGATATTGGCTGCTGTCAGATGATGGTTTGTCTAAAGGAGTCATGGTTATGTTTATATTCATACTTTTTAATATCTTTTATCTTGCTTTGTAGAACATTTGGGAAATGCTTCTGAAAGAAATAAATAAAAATCTTAAACCAGGATTAAGAGCTAACCTGCTAAACCAAAACAAGACCGTTCAAAACTACAGCTTCATAGTTTGTAACCTGAAAAATATGTGCAGGAAGGAACGATTCAAGTCTCACAGCCACAACTTCCAGAGAATTGGTAAAATGCCTTTGTCCTGTTTAAATATCAAAGCTCCTCTGGGTATCATTTAGATCTACCCATCATAATTCAGATACTTGTGAATAATTCAAGATGTTATGCTTAAACTTCCATCAGCAATTCCCTTGAAGAGAAGCAGTAAGTAAGCATTTCTTACAAGCTATAGCATTGGAGCCATATAATTAATATTTTGATGTACTTTACCTGTCTTACTGTTTGCTCTTGTGATATTAGGTTGGCATTAAATAAATAACACACTCAGACAACTTGTCCTACTTTTCAAAGATGCTCCAATTTATATAATTGCTTTATTTGATTTATTGTTGCATCTTTACTCAAGTTACATATTCTGTTAATGTGCTACCAATGTAATTAGCTGTTTCCTAGTAGGGACCTTTTTTTAATCAAGCTATTGCAAAAGTAGTGCACTGCTTGTGCTTCCAGGGAATCAAAATACCCTTTTAATGGTATGGAGCAACCTGCTCCATCTTTGCCTGTTTTCCTTGGCACACTAAAGCAAACCACAGATTATGTGCTATTATTCAAGTGTAAGAAAAATAGTAGCGCTCCACTAACAAGCATCAGAGGTGACTAAAGGCACATTAAATCATATAAAAACAACAACTAAAATATAGCCTCCCTTTTCAAATTAGCATTCAGAAAGCCTGTGTCAAAGTGACTAATTTACATATTAAGGTTACACAGTTTTGAAACAAAAACAAGCAACGTGAAGAAAACTTGATTCCAGATTTTATTTGCTAGTAGTGAGGAGTTGAAAAACTCTACCTCTTGAAGGGAATAAACATCTTTGGTTAGAAGCCTGAAGAATCAACACATAGCTTGTATTCTTCAAATAAACTTCATTTCTGCTGCTTACAGGATTGTGTACTGTCGTCACCTAAGACTCCAGACTCATGAAGACACCACTCAGGGTAAGCAAGGTGGGGGGGATATAACAGAGAAAAACTACATTTCTGACAACTGAAAGAAAATTAACTTGTTTATACTGCCTTCCCTCAATCCTTTTCATTCATGAAGGGTATTTAATTTTGACTATTAATTAGGGTGGCATCTGTATCCCCCCACACTGGCAGTGAGCACGAGCTGCTGGTACAGGGCTGGAAGGACTGAGAACTCATTTCCAAACTACCCTCTGATGCAGGAGCAACAATTTACACAGAATGCAACTTCACTCTTCTCTCCAATGCAACTTCACTAAGAACATATTAAGCACGGATTTTCAGATTATAGCAGTATTCTGCACTTATTTTCAAAACTTAACTTCCCTTGGCAGAACAGACTAGAAAAGCTCTAAGAGCATGAACGTTCTACGAGGCAAAGCCTCAACCCCAGAAACCCAACACAGGTATTATTGCATTTATTCCACTAGTCTGGCTTTAGGAAAGCAAACACTACTACACTGGCTGAAAGAAAACTACTGGCATTATATTTAAAATTTGTTGTTTTTCTAAAATTTTGAACACACTAATAAATCGCACTGGTAAATTTTGAAGATATACAACTTAAAAGTGAACTGCATTGTATGTGTAGGGATAAGATTTCTTAGTATTTTTTGTCTTCTCTAGGTTGTCCTTTTATTTCATGGCAAAACACTTTGCCATGTTAGCATGAGTATTATAGTAGGAGTATAATTATACATGCAGTGGAAGGGAGAAATACTTCCAATATCACATTTCTTGGGGATTTTCTGCAGTGGCTGGTAACTGACTGACAGCTTGGACACAAAAGCAGAATGCCCACCAAAACAGAGTGCTTATGAATTCTTGCACAATCACAAATGCTTTTTGTGACTTCCAATATATTTGTGGAACTGCTAATTGCAGAGATTTTACCTTTGATGCTACAGCATTGTTTCAAAATCTTGGAGTTTCTTCATTGCATGTATCAGTTCTCATGTCAGCCAAAAAAGTTCTATTTATGGCTGTAACGACAATAAAGCACACATTTCCTTCCCAAAGTGCCAGACTGATAGCAAGAAAATCTCAATATAATCCTCTAATGCCTGAAACCCATTCAAGTACCTCAATATATCAAGTTTTAAACGTTTTATAATACCTATAAACACTCTGAGAGTCTAATGAAGCTTATACTACTGCGAGTGCAACAAGTGAAAGGTGGTGTAAAAATCAATTTTCTTTCACCTCAGCAGATTTATATCCCTTCCTGAACAAATTAATTTCACACTAAGCAACTGGTTGAATAAAACTTCAGAGCAGCCCTATATTAAAGAGTTTTGTTCTTAATCCAGGCAGACGTACCTTGAAAATAGTAGTAAAAGAGCAGTCTGGGATTACTCTGGAGTTTGTGAAGGCTGCTCTGCCTCATTTCACAGTTTTTCCTCAATGAGTTTTATTTCTGAACTTGTGAAAATTAATTAAAAAAAGAGCACAATTGAGGTTTGCAGTCCAGAAATAATGCTGTAAACAATAACACATAAAAATAAACCAGGCAAGTATGAAAATATATCCCAGGGAAATAAACCAGTTCAGAGCATTAGTCCCCAAACTGAGAATTAAGTTGTGCTTAATTCTAACCCTACCTGCAATCCTAATATTTGTATTCTGAATAATAAAATCAGGGGGATTGCTGTGGAATGTTCAGCATTTCTGTCCTCTCTCACCTGCAGAGCTATTGCTGACAGAGCTGCCATTGCATTTTGCATCCTTTACTTCCACAAGAAATCCCTGTACATGGCAGGGCTCCTCCTCCTTTTCCCCATCCCAACAACCTCATTTTTCTGGGTAATGAGAAAGAAGACAGAGATAAAAGGTGAATTTCAAAACAAACAAAGTCAATTTTCTATTCATAGACTGAACTGAAATACCTATGGTGACAAATAATATACATTAAAACCTCTGTGTACCTTTACTTCCAGATCTTCTGAATTGTGCTTTGTGCTCATACAAATGCATTTTCCTACAGAAAGTAACCTAAAATTTAATCAACTTAAAAAATAAAGCAAATATGATGCAACACCACACAAAAAAATGGATCAAACTTCCAAAAAAATAAAAAGGAGATGTTCTGAAAACTGAGATAAATTGAGCTTTTTTTAATCATTATCTCTGCTGACTGCATGTATGATGGAAGTTAAGAATACTACAGGAGTGTAGGGAACTGTTTTCTCCCACCCCACTTGCACATCATCATGTGGCTTCCAGGGTATTAACCAAAGGTAAAAATGCTCACAAACAGATGCAAAGCAAAAATAGCAACCTGAAACATATGCAAAATGTGTGTAATAAATATCTACACACAATTTGAATAATTTCAGAAATATTAATGCACCTCTGGAGTGTCTGTTGAAATACTAATAATGTTTTCAGAAGTAATTTAAGTTTTTCAAAAATAGATGTGTATTGTAATTGTGCTAAGAATTTTGAGCCTGCACTGAGATTTGATACACTTGCTATTGATGGAAAAACATATGAACAACACCACTGCTAGTTTTCTGAGATTAAAAATGTGATTTAGAGCTTCAGGGTTACATTTTCTGATGTTGCCTAAGCTGAAAAAACTCACGCGGTTTGTGACCCCTCTGCTAATTCACCAGAACATGAAGCAGCAAATAGACCACAATTAGATTCACAATGGTAAATTAAACATAAAGTAATGCAAAATCAGAATGGAAAGTCATTTTCTTTCTTCTCATCTCACCTGAAGAGGAATATGCTGAATGACCCAGGGCTGTAACACCAGAGCACCAATGCAGGGCTCGCACTCAAATCACACCACGTGAGATTGGGGTGGTGAAAATGTGCTTTTGATCTTGATGTACTGATGAGATTTGGCCCAGGCAGCCTGAGATGTCTTGGCAGACTGTACCACCCAGTCTGGCTCAGCCAAGCTCCCAGAGCTTCACTTGGTAGGCTGGATGCACAACTCAGCTTGTAAATCTGAGTAGCACATCTTCACCTTCAGAATTCATGTTGTTCCAATACCTCCATGTAGGAAGGAAGCCAGGAGTGCCAGGAAGTGAAGTGCCAACTACTGTCACCTTCTGCACAGCAGAGAGAAGGCTGGCACAGCCCTGAACGTGCCTGAGACCCAGAACTCCCCTCACATCCCTCGAGCTCAGCACCTCCTCCTCAAACTACCCCAGCAACATTTCACCCCAAACACAACAAAAAAAGCCCATAACCCTGCCAGGTACCACGGTTCCCACCATGACATCTACGGAATTCCAGTGGCTGGGTCCAAATGGGTCAGGCAAATCCCAATTTCCCCCTTTCTTCAAGTGGAGACACGTTGGTAAGACCGAGTTTTAATGTTTCAAAATAAAAGCGAAAGCACACAAACAAACAAGAAGTTACCATTAGAGACTGAAACATCAACACTGTGATTCAGAGCAGGGGGAGAGCACACACAGGAAAGGCAGTCAAGTAAATTATTTATTTTCTTGTTGCCAAAAAAAAAAAAACAAACTTGATTTTGGAAAAATTCTGCCTGTCTGCCTCCAATCATCTAAGGGAGTTCCAGCCATTGAAGGGAGTTCCAAAGGAACAAAAAAAAGGAGAAAAGCCATTTAGGAAAGGCAAATAAATTAAGGTTTGTTGCATAACAAATCAAGATGTCAATTATTTTAACAAAGAACAACTAGTGGAACATTTAACTCCATTTCTAAACACCTTACTGCATCAGTGATTTTCCTTGACACTGTGTAAGGTTATTAAGAGATTCCACTGGAGAGTGAAGAAATTTAAGTGTTAATGGAATCTTTACAAGAAATTAAGAAAAAAATGAGAAAATCTTGGTGTTTAAGGCATTCAGGTTAATTATTTTAACCTGGTGGACAAGGACAAGGTAAAAATCTTAGTTTCACCCTTTACATTTCTAGGTAAACTAAAAAAGGTGATGACCTACATATTGCATTCAGGATTCTACTCCTTCGTCCACCCACACTTTACCAGGTATGTTTTTAAACTAATGAAAGGTGCATGATGTAAACTGGCAGATCAAATTATTCCTTTTGCATAGGGAACAAGACACATTGTGATGGAGTAATTATAGTTGTCCTAGCTTACTGCAAATTTCCATGTTTTAAACACCCCTCCAATTCCAGAATGATAATTATTTGACCATCTTGGTTTCAACTTGTATTTTAATGAGCCTTAGTTTGGCTTGAATGACAAAAAAAAGTCTCTTCAGTCCTGAAGGTTTTGGTTTGTTTACAAGTGAACCTGGTCAAGTTTTTTGCTCATTCCTTAGTCTCAGCACTGAGTGCCAGGAGAATGAACTCTAAATAAACTCAGAGAGATCAGAGGTTCTTGGATTTGGTGGCCAAGAACAAGTATTGACACTCAGTGGTCTCATGGAATGCAGGTGTTGATATGATACAAGTCCAGCCTTCAGCCAGATGAGAACCTTCTGCTTCCACGTCAGTCTGAGAACAAAAGTCAGCAACCTCTTCCCACAGCACGACTTGTTTTATTCAAAGTTTAATTCCTCAACCTTGAAACACCTTTCTAAACAATGTGCTCCTCAAGAACTATCCATAATCCATTTCTAACTCCCTGCTTGCTTCCAACATCAGCAGAACTAACTGTGGACCCAATCACTGCCTCTACTGGAAAATGTTTCACACCTTTTCAACACAACCAGAACCTTCCACACAAGGGCAAACTCTTCTGGCAAACTCTGCTACATCACACTCCTCCTGCTTCCAAGTGCTGCCTCCAGTATACAAATCACTCCTCACCACATCTGTTGATGTCCCTCCCTGATTACCAGGATTTCACTTTTTCTTTCCTTCTACTACTCCTTTTGCCAATGTTTTTTCCTTCCAGGCACACCTACAAAACGTCTGGATCAGAATTACATTCCTCTCCTGATCACAGTGTGTTTTTGCTGAGTTGTCAGCAGATTTGCAAACAAAAAAAATAGTCAATGCAGATGGTGTGATGGGGGAGCCGTCTCTGAAGAACTCAGGCTTGAACAGCAGCTCTTTGCCAGCCAACCAGAGCAAGATATTCCACTGCTTGTTGTTGATTTAAGGTCTGTGACACATTGCAGCTGTCACAACGAAGGGCAGACAGAAAAGGCAATCTATTGACTACAAAAATGCATTAAACCACACAAGTTTTATAAAGTATTCACTTGGCATTTGTCTCCTGTAACATGTCTCCGTGTTATACAAGGTATTTCTCTCCCACCTCGCTCTTTAGAGAGATATGAAGTTTAATGTACTGACTGGTACTTAACAATCAGATTTTGTCAGCTTTTGTGCAGAATGGCACCTTCCTTCTCCCATTGACTTTGCCAGCACTATTCACAGGGTAAATTATTGCCTCATTCTCCAGGGAAGGTGACAGATCCCTGTAGTACCTCAGAGCACTGAACTGGGGAGGGAACTACGCGCTGTCAGGCAAATCACCCTGATGTCACATAAATCCTCACTGCTGTCACAAGGGGCACTTCCATCTCCTGCCTCCCTCCCCTCTGCTCTCCTGGTGCTTCCCCACACACACACCAGCCCTGGGGCTGGAAGGGATTATTTCCATTTGGGTCTTTGGGAAGGGGCACAAGGGATGTCCTTTCACCCATTCCTCCAGAGAGACTGTCAGTGTTTGTCTGATCCAAGATATCCATTTTCTCTCTGCAAGATGGGCCACCAAGGCTGAAAGGACCAAACAAAAACCTTCAATGCCATGCACAGGTAACATGTCTTCTAAAGAAATGAATATAAATTTCAACCCCTTCCAAAATTATCCATCCTGCCCACTTGCCAAGTGCCCTCCACGCCCAGCTCCGCTCTTCTTTGAAAAGCTGAGGTGGGCAGTTTAACTGGTTGATGCTGCAGTGGATCAGGCAAAAAACATACCCAGAACACAGAAAAATCCAATTACCAAGGTACCATCCTGCCAAAATTATTTAATTCTCAAACAAATCTTCTCCCTCAGTCCAACAAGAGATCTTAACACCTTATTTTAACATGTGAGACCATAATATGGAACTGGGATTGCACTGGCTCGAGCTCACCTGAGTGGAATTCCACTGCTAATGGGAGCTATCCCAGGAACTAGTCTGGGTCAGCAGAGCACATCATTCAGCACAGAAAGGAATCATTTCTGCCCAAGAAGTTTGATCACATTAACAAAATTCCAAAACAACTGCTGGTGGAAGAACTTTGTTCTCACTACTCTGCTACTCAGAAAGACGCTCAGGTCAGATGTTGGAGATGGGAGTCAGGCAGATGATGAATGAAAATAATTAGCTGGAGAAGCCTTTCCATCAAAAGGAGGAACAAGCTTGTGAGAGGAAGCTGGAAGAGCTGTAAATAAGATTCACCTCTGTCTCGTAGCAAGTAGGAAAGCCAAATTCAGTTCAGAAACACCAACAATACACCTACACCGGGCTTTGCAACACACCGAATGCAAGGCATTATAAGACACTATTTTAAATAAAGAATTCTGAATTTTGTTCACCCATAAACTACCAAAAACACACACACCTCTATTTTAGATCTCTCGCCATCATCGAGAAAAAATTCTAGGAAACAAAATTACAAAAATACTTCATTCAAATGTAAGGAACTGAAATACAATGGTATTGTCACTTAAGGGAAATCAATTTTAAAACTGCCTGAAAACATTTCAGTTTCAAATCTCACAGCAAGTTCCTCTCCTGGAAATACTTAAAGATCAACTCCAGAATAATTTCAGTGCTAAATTACCCTGTTCCTTCCTTCCTCTTCATCAGGTTCAGATTTTATTTATTCTAGTTTTTGCTGTCATATAAATATATTACTGAAAATACAGCTTCAACTATTTTAAGAAAAGAACAGGTTTTTCTTAGTAATTTCATCTTAGACAAGAAACCACTTTGAAATAACGTTACAGCTCAGGTAAATTTATGGTTCCTGTAACCAACATAAAAGTGCATATTTTCCATTTTCTTTTTAGCTGTGTATATAATGAATTTCACAGATTTTGCTGATGCAAACACAACACAGCCTGAAAAAATTCCTTATCAGTAACAGCAACAGAGACAAAAATCTGTAAACAATGTTAAGTAATAATAAAGGAAGATGAAGAATGGGGCATCTGGATTGCAAAAGACAACCAGAAGAACCCTTTTAAGTACAAAAAAAGGAGGCAGAAAAATTATCACCATCCTCTCTAATGGTAAAAATACACCTCATCACAACTTTCAGATAATCTCGCCTGGCTTTATTAATCTGATTTTGTTTAATGCTCAGTCACAAATAGAAAGGTATATCAAATGGACCTAAAAATGTGAAATATGTAAGAGAATCGTGGGATACTTTGATACTTTAAGTGAACAAACTGTGATTGCTTTGGCACGAAAAGCACATAAAGAATTTCCAGATTATTTAAACTATATTATTTAGCAAATCCAGCTATAAACAGGCAGCATTTGCAAGTAATTTGAATATTCTGATCCCAGTCCTACCTGACTTTCACTGAATTGTCAAGACAGTTATTTTACTCATTCACCACTGTGTTTATTTAATGCTTGATTTCAGTATAATAGATGGTGGGATATTTTTAAATTGCCAAGTACCTGTTTTTGCTGTGAGAAATTAAAAGCTAAATTTAGCATATCTTTATCTAAGAATTATTCAGCATATTAATACAGTTTGCCAGTGGACTAAATTAGAAATCCCTGTGAGCACTATCAGTGTTCCAAAAGCTGATGCAGGTTTGTGTTTTTGGGGTTGGGTTTCTGCTCATCTGAATTAATTGCTTTACTCCACTGAGGATCCATGTAGGAGCCACAGGTAGTGTGTTATCCCAAGGGGATGGAGGACCTTAGAACTGAAAGGAAACACAGGAGCTTTCCACTGAATTAAGGGAATGGTTGAAATATGGGTCACTGAGGCAGCTCAGGAACCCCCAGCCTGGTTCCTCAGCCAAAATACACATCCTGAGCACAGCCTGTGCTTCCCAGATGGAAACACAGCCCTGCCTACATGGAAACATCCCAAATTTGAACACTAAACATGCTGAGGACGCCATAAAAACCAACCTTTGGTAACTTCAAATTTTTATTTGAGAAACCCTCCTCCCAAAGACACCCTAAGAGTAAAATTCTATTTGCAGTGAAGGACAAAGGACAGACCAAACCAGACACTCAAATGAAGATTTTAAAGGCACCACAGCAGCTGCCTGCCTTCATTTCTGCCATGGATAGGTGTCATTTGAGAACCAGGCTTAGGGGTTTTCTCCTTTATCTCCTGCAGTATTACATTTTTTGATGAATTTGTCCATAGCTGCTGCTCTCTGAACATGATGAAATCTATTTTGCTCACAGCCCTGTAGCTCAGACAATGATTTTTGCTGTGTTCTCCCTCAGAAGGTGTCAATAAGGAACAGTTTTCCTCCTGTTAGTGCAGAGTACCTGGGACCTGGGCAGGGTGGAGAATCTGACCTGTAGATTAATTTTTTTTTTCCCTCAGTATACAGAAATTGAAAAATACATTCCATAGTGTGACAGTATAAAATGTCAGGCTCACCAAGAGAAAGCTGCCCACAGTCATGGATGTCAGGGATTTAAACCACACGGGGAATTTAGGCACTGACAAAACTGATCAAATCAATATTAATAGCTGCAGTGCTCATCAAGATCTAAATCATTTCACTGGTAATGTCTAAATGCTAAAATCTAAGCATCTTCCAAAAAGTCTGTAGTCAAGTAATTGCAGATTTTTACTGCTGGAAGACATTTTGGCAGAGAGAACGGGACAGTGTGTTGTAACTTGATAAATCTTTGAAAGAGATTATTGAAAAAAAGTCCTGAGAGATATTCCATTGCACAGTGAAACCAAGTGAAATGTTTGTCATATGTGTAGTTCAAATGAGGTATTAATTAATAACTCTATAAAAAAAACCTCCATGACTTAAGTAAATAGTTGAGCTGAGCAGGTCACCAGGGTGTCACATCTAGGAAACACAAACACTGCACAAGCCAGCAGACTAAAACAAGTATAATGACGACTTATAAAGACAAAAAAATAGCTTTAAGTAAAGCTCTATATAAGTGTATGAAATTACTAAACACAGACATTTAGAAAATGAATACCTAGTAAAATTTTTTCAAGGGAGAAAGAGTAGGTCTATCCACAGCAGAATCAGAATATCAAGATAGTATACACCAGAATTATGACTATTTTGCAATATTCAAACACATCTAAAGTGAAACATAAAGCCAGTGTCTGATGTTATTCCTTCCAAACACCAATAGCTTCAGTTGGTGTGTGTGTAACTGCACTTCTTGGAAATGACTTTTTTTTTTATAGAACATGAGCTAATTTCAGATGGCAGGATGAGTGCATCAGAATAGAAAGAAAGGCTCTTTACTAGAGTACTGCTTTTGTGAAAAAAGGCAGAAAACGAAACTAGGTTAGATCTTGAATCTCAAAATGAGATGGGGAGACTGGGAGATGAAAGACACCTGAACTTGTAAAGACCTTTTCGTGTCTGTGCACAGGCACAGGAGCTGCTCCTACTGCCACAAAAGCACAGTAAGCTGGGGAACTCCTGAACTCTACTGGTTAGTAAATGCAAAGAGGACAGGGCTGAAAATCGGCCAAACTGTGTCTGTCAATACTTTCACTAAACCTTTTGATTGTGGAAATGAACTTCAGGCAATAATTTGTCAGTAAACGGAGTAAGATGATGACAACCAGTTCCCCAGTTGTTGGCCATAATATGAAGAACATCAGAGCTGAACCCACCATCTTCTCAAATCTGAAAGACAACTCAGAGCAGAGAGTTTCTGTCTAGATCCAAACCAAGGATCCATTTCAGCACATCCTGGTCTGTCATGGTTTGATCCCCACCGGCAACTCCAGCCTCACGCAGCCACTTGCTCGCTCCCCACAGGTGGGAAGGGGAGAGAACAGGAAGGCTAAAAGTAAGAAAAATTGTGGGGTGAGAAAAGAACAGTTTAATAATTGAAATGGAATAATAGATTGTAATGAAAGGAGAGAAAAAAAAAAAAGAGAGAGAGAGAGAAAACCCAAGGAAAACAAAGTGATGCAAATGAAAAACAGTCACTCCCCACCAACCAACCGATGTCCAGGCAGTTCCCAATTCCCAAGCAGTGGCCCAGGGACAGCTTTACTCCTAGTTTACACCCTGGGCATGACACCTCATGGTCTGTAATACCCCCTTGGCCGGTTGGGGTCAGCTGTCCTGGCTGTGTCCCCTCTCAGGTTTCTGTGCTCTGGCAGGGCAGCGAGAGATGAGAAGTCCTTGACTCAGTGCAAGCTCCGCTCAGCACCAACTGAAACACCAGTGTGTTACCAACACTGTGCTCACCCCAGACCCAAAACACAGCACTGGAACCACTGCTGGGAAGAAAATTAAGTCCATCCCAGCTGAAACTCAGGACATGCCCCTAACAGGGAGGAACACCAGCATTTTCATTTGGAAACATTTCACTCTGCACCAGAAGGCAGAGAGAAGGCTCTAAAGAGGGAGGAAGTGAACCCTACACACAAATCCCCTTATCAGATATACAAGGGTCCCACTCCTAACACCTGGGACATGCTGAGTGAGGAATTCCACTCATTTTCTCTGTATGGAAATAGTAAACGACAAGATGTAAATTAACTAAAAAAGTAGTGTAGGTATTAAGAAGAATAAGCATTCCCCCTTTCATTCATGTTGTGTTGAACCATTTTATAATCTCCATACATCCACAAATACATCTTTAAAGATCAACACCAAATCCCAATTAGCAATAAATAGTATTTCATCAGTAGGGCATGTATCACTTCATGGCATTTAAAAGACTATTTCCGTACATCCAAGTAATAGAGCAAATTATTTCAAATAAGAACCAGCAAGAACCACAAACAGTTAGAATGTTAAATGTGGCTTTTTAATTTATATTTCAAATTGCAACAAAGTCATGAACGCAGCTTGACCCCAGAAATACATTTACTGATTTAGATAAAGCATATCCTATGTATGAATATAAACCCACCAGACTGTATCACTGACTAACAGAGAGCTCAACTGCTTCTGAAAGGTCTTGGTTGCTTTTTATTTTGGAGGTATTCTCTGCCTGTCTGGTCCCCAAGAGCCAGACCTGAGTGGTGCTGGCTCTTGGTGGGCCCATGGGAGTCATCATGGCAGCTGCAGACAAGTGAAGGGCATGAAAGGCTTGAAAACCTTCCCTTTCCTTCTCCAGGAAAGAGGAAAAATCCTAGAGGTGGTGAAAGCAAGGCACAACCTACACCAAATTCGCAGTGTTTTCCCTGTAGTTAGTCAAGTTAGGCTGGAGTCACATCCTGACCCAGCAAAGCAAATAAAACCAGAGTCTCCTTCCTCTTAGTTTTCACAGACACTGTTTATGTGTACTCACTACAGTTAGTAAGGTCAATGTATAAGATATTGAATTTTATGTATGTATATTGGCTACAAGTTCCACCCTGATTTCCTATTTATCACCTACACAGTTGTTCTGCCTGATAATCAAGGATTAAAACAAGATGACAGCACATCCATTTGTATCTGTGTGGTTAATCAGCTTTTCTCACCTTCATCCCCATCTCTCACATGAAGTAAAGCAACCTGCTTGGATTTAAAATCCAGTTCTGGTTATTCTTCTTGAGAAATGCTTTCTTTGAAGAACAGCAAAGGTTGAGAGTCCTCACAGCAAGTCATGAAGCAAAAGGAGGTATCAGAGACCCCATGTAGGACATAAACCCTGGAAATAAGGAAGTCTGGATTTCCTCTAGATTTACATCTTGTAATTGATTGACTTTGGTGCCCAAGAAAATACAAAATCCTCAGAAACTTATGGAAAGACACCATTCTGTAGGATTTTCTGGTGTTCTAACAAGGCCTAATTAGTTTTCAGTGCAGCCTTTCCCTCAGGGCACTGGTCTTGCAACCAAATATCTTTTTCATTTGTAAGAACTCAATGATTTTTCCAAACTCTACCACAGAACAAATGAAACAATTACTTAGAAAATATTAGGGGGAAAAAAATGGATAGAAAAAAAGCCACTGAATTTACATTAACAAACCACATTGGAATAGTCTAGAAATCAATAAATATGGTTGGAGTGAAGGAAAAAAGGTCTTTCAGTACAATTTTAACAATTTAAATTCAGTCTAAGCAAGCTGGAACTCAGAAAGTCAGCTTAAGAAATTTGTAACTGGTCAGTGTTCACATTATCATTCTAATTTCAACTTATACTGTTTTAACTGGTACATAAGAGGAGAAAATGTATTTCTTAATCTTCATACTACAATTTGTAATTCAAGAGAAAAGGGGAGAGGGAGGGCATATGGTAGCTGTAACATCTTCCATTTTCCTTATTCATCTGTGCCAAGTTAAAAATAAAATTACTATTAGAATTGCTTGATTAATTTCTTTGACTTATTTCTTTAGTGCCTTGTAAGAGACACCAACCTGCAAACTTGCTGAATTTCCAGATAAATAGTTTAAGCACCTAAATTATTAACATTTTATGCACAGGATGTTGTTTCTACCAAGGTAACATGTATATTGATATACTACTGAGGTCAGATTCCCTTCCATAAATAGTCCTTTTCTTGCTGCTTGGATGCACAGGTGAACACCAACGGATGGAAAAGCCTCCTGGGATCTGTTTTCCATCTGTAGTTTGTTCTGGGAATTGAGTGTTCCTGGAGGAGAACACTTGCAGCCCTTTATTCCAGACTAACTCACCTAATTGCTTCAGGCTGCCTTTCTGTTTGTATTATTTCCTACCTTCTCTCATATTTAGAAAGAAACCATTGCCCTTTTTGCTGCCAGGTTAATGAGTGTCATAACTTTACACATGCTAAAACCACGAGAACAGGGGACAAAAGGGAGAGGGGGAAGGTATAAAACATACTTGCTGACAGATTACATATTTTTTATCGACTTTAAGTTCTCTTCAGAGGAAAAGAATTTCAGGCTTTCATGAATCAATAAAAATTATTGGGTTTATAATGATAGAAAAACAGATACTGTTTAATTTATGAAAGCACATTGATATCCTTCCAGACTTCTCTCACTTCCAATGTATTGGGCAAACTGAGGCAGATCAAATGGAAACTCAACACAGGGAATTCAGAATTTCCTTTATTATTCAAAGGAAACTTTGTGAATACCTGGGAAACCCTACACTCAATGGGACTGAAGTTTAACATCCATTCCCCTTGTGCTACCAGGATTTTAGTTTTCAATTTGTATCATCTTAATGAAGAATTCTTTAAAAATGAATGAAGGGATGAAACAAATTAATGAATAAAACAAAATGAAAACTTTTTTTTTAAATTTGATTTCTGTTCTGAGAGACATATCCTTTCTCTTGTCCAGATTCTATAAATTAGACTTCAGGAGTCAGGAGGAAAAGGAGCCTTTTTAATACAGCTCCACCTGAATGCAATTCCCATTCAGGGACCACAGCTCCTCCTCTGAGAACTTCCCTCTCTACTCTTAGAAAGAGGTTACCTGAGAAGGGGCAGGATTTTTTTGAATTTCCAATATTAGAATTCAGCAGACATCACCATTTTCAATGCAGCCATTAGGAAATACAAAAACATAAAATACAAAAAAAAAACCAAACCAAACCCCATCTCCCCAATCCCATTCAATAATATGGGCAGCCAAGTAATTACTGCAATGCAATGCATTTGATAAACCTCCTTTGCCTCACCTATCCTCCCAAGAGAGCCAGAAAAAAGGTCTTCAAGGCACTCCACACACCATCAAGTGAAAAAGATACCATTTAAAATCAAATGGATCTTTTGGACAAATCACTAACACAAATCCCATCTTATTGAAAGCCATTATTTATGTCCATTTATCTCAGGTGCAGGAGCACAGACAGAGCTCTGGGGGTGCACAACACACCCTCAGCCAGCACAGACACCAATAAAACGCAGCTACAAATTTTACAGTGTTCATTTAACATTGATTTACCACAGGATTCCACATTTCAAACAGGCAGGTGTTCATAGAATCAGTTAAAGTTTATGGACTGGTATAATGGGATATCCATACCCATCTAGGACTTTGCCATCTCTACCAGAATAAAACTGAAAACAAGCAACAGGCCACAGACACGAAGAACTTGTCCCTTCTCAGGATTGTTTGCCCAATGAATCATGTCACTCATTACACTGTGACCAGCAGCAAAGCAGCAAACATTGGTGACACAGGAGAGCTTCCCAGTGATTAGTTTTTGGATGCATTACTTGAATTAACAGATAACCTCCCTTTGCTGAAATACCTTTAAGAGATCACGTTGGGAAGCAACGTGTGACTTCTGATCATAAAAATCACAAAAGTGACTTAACCCCAGCAAGTGAACTATTGTTTTTTTTTAAGATGAACTTCCAATTTGGAAAGAATAAAAGGATTAGCAAACCTAAAGGCGCTTTAACCTGTTTTTCCTGCCACGATAACGTTTTTAACTTTTGGCCTGTCTTATCTGTTAGGGGGAATTCCATTATGGGAGCATAAAGGATGTGCTGCTCTCACAAAACAGAGGCACTTTTTAATGGCAGTTTTGAAAACGTGGCCTTTTGTACCTCCCTAGATTGACTATAAAAGCTCCCTGTCAACTGACAGCAACATCAACGTCAGTGCACACAAGACTGATGGTCTCCATACGAACAATTCTTCCTGCACTATTAACTGCTTATGGCCTCTGCTGGGTTTTGCAGAAACATCATTTTAAAAGCAGTAAAAACAGCATTTGTTCTTTTTTTTTTCCAGTGGCAGTAAGCAACATTTAGAGGTGACACTAAAGGTACTCTCAGAGTTTACAGTACTGGAACTTGGGACTGACTGTTCCATCTTTTATTTATTTATTTATTACAAAGGAAAGCTAAAAAATTGGGGCAATTTTTGTGAATACTTTTCTACTGGCCTCCAATTTGGGCTAACCAGAATTGCAATCTGGACAACTGAAGCTGAGCTCTGCTCACAGAACAAAGTTATTATCTGTAAGGTTTTAGGAAGTATGATCTAAATCACAGCCTGTCCCCTGAACCCTTGGTGTAAATAGTTTAACTAGAATCATAGAATAGAATCAAAAAGTGTCTCAAGTTGTAAGGGACCCACATAAGGATCATCGAGTCCAAGTCCCTGCTCCTCACAGGTCTTCCTAAAACTAAATCATAGGACTAAGAGCATCATCCAGATGTTCCTTGAACTTTGATAGACTCGATGCTCTGATGCACTGGCAATAAAACAACAGGAAAAAAAAAGAAATAATAGTTTTTTTCAAAATAAAGCAGAAAGCCTCAAGTCCTGCAGCACTTGTCTGTTGTTTAATATATGTAGGGCTGGATACCCAGGAAAGTCAGTTCAATACAGCTCCACTGCCCTCTTCAAGGTGTTGTTTAACTAAATGCAATGAATGTCAACCCCCCTGACATCCATCCTCATATCTACACTAGGGCATCTCGTAAAAGTGTCACATTTAGGGACAACCACGGCCAATTATAAAGGTTGTACCAATTTTATTTGGTACAATTTATATTTGTTGGGCCAATAAAAAGGTGTCTCAGTAAACCCACCCAGCCAAGACCTTGTCAGGAGCCCGGTCTTAAGATCTGTCTTTGCCTAACCCAGAAATAGCTGTTCTGGATTTCTCCCTGATGCTTTCTTACATCCTGCACATTCTGAAAAGGCAGACTGTATTGGATACATGGTGTATTGCACCTTGGAGCTATAATATCCCCTTCTGTTAGTCTGTTAATCCAAAGACAGTCTGCATTTTATAGTTACATTTCCATTCTCTTTATTCTGCTGACAGACAATGCAGACCTTCACCAGCTCTGACAAGCAGCCCACAAAATTGAAATAGCTCTTGATTGTTTCTATTTCTGCTGTTATGAATCTTGTTTGCTGTTGTGAAACTATCAAGAAGCAGATCAGCTGTACACTTCTGATCCCAGACAAAACTACAGACACCAGGAACAAGAGCTGAATGATCCTTGAGGCAAAAACATCAATCTATTCCCAAAATTAAGACTCAAATACTGAGGACTTCTGAATACTTTAATCAGCTACAGAAGCCTCATAGGTATTATTTTCCACTTCTAACAAAAACCCAAAACAAAACCAATCAAACAAAGCACACCAAAAAAATCCCAAACAAATAAAACAGAAAAAACATAAGTCTAAACCAAGACAATATAAAAGGTAGTTATTGATTCTTCAGTGGTGGATTCTCAGGCAATGCTTGAACAGAAATGCAAGTGTGGCTCAAAAATGCCCCTACAGACCATCATCTCCCCCTGGCTTGCAGGTGTGGAGTTTGGTCAGTAAGCAAACCAAATGTATTATAAATCTTGATGAAGTGGAAACAGTTGTGCAAACTGAAACAAAGAGGAAAAAGCCAAGGTGTACAAATATTTACTAAGCAAGCAAAGACCAGCACCTTGCAAATACAGGGGCAAGTACTTCTGCTTTTGCATTGTAAGTACTTCATGTGCATATGGATGTAGCTCAGGACCCAACTCCATCCAACTGCACTTGAACTGTGAAAAACACTTCCAGAATCCCACCAGGGGCTCCAGAATTAGAATGTCAGCATACAGCAGACTTTTTGCTTCCCCATCATATATTTACAGTGTCAGGACAGATATCAGTTTCCCAGAAAATGATGGTACAATCCCTTTTTAATTCCTACACCAGTGGGCAGCTGCTGCCATGCCCTGGGTGCCCATGCTTGCCTGGGCACACAAACACATATATATATTTGTATATATAGACATACATGTCCATGTACACCAACACCC
The DNA here is from genome assembly GCF_003984885.1 of Neopelma chrysocephalum. NCBI lineage: Eukaryota > Metazoa > Chordata > Aves > Passeriformes > Pipridae > Neopelma > Neopelma chrysocephalum. The sequence goes on from NW_020897723.1 coordinate 2,255,568, forward strand.
CTAAATAAATTTGGAAGTACAGATATTTAGACAGAGCTACACCCACCTGAAGAAATTGCTGCCACAGCTTTCACAACAACCTTGCTGATTATTCTTTAGAAAACCCTTCAGTGCCAGAACAGGATTTACTGTGGATTATTAATTATTCTGCCAGCTATATCTTTACTTCTAACAAACACCTCCCTCGAGCCCCCCCCAAAAAAAACACAAAAAAAAGAAGGAAAAAAAGCTTAAGTCTGCGTTAAATATATAACCTAAAAGTGATGTTACACAAACAGTAACTAGATTAAACATAAGAACATGTGCAGGTACATACCTTGATTGAAGTGTTCATTTAATATAATTTAAGTATCTGAAATATTCTGCTTACTTGATTAGAGTAGATTGTTTGCATTTTGATTTATTGCTTCAAGATCAGTATTCATTAAGTCACTTAATATAAAGGCACCCTTACAGCTGCTACCCTATTAAAGGTAATCATTTTTTCCCATTCCTGTTTATGGCACAGCCACTGTTACAATAAAAGCAGTCTGGAGTCCTCTATTAATCACAACCACAGTTTCCAAGTATAAGTATCTTCTGAAACAATTCCTGATGGTTAAGGATTGTGTCAGACACAGGAATTACAAATTGTGCTTTGTCTCAAATTCAAATTGCTTGTTATCTCATGTACTGTCAGGGACACCTTAGGGTAACTGTGCAGGTGGGTGATTCGTATTTCAAATCTTTGACCAAAAGTTTCAAAATTACATTCCTAGCAGTGTTTTAAGCCTGTATTTCTGGCTCTGAAGCAAAAGCCTCAGTTTTCACTCAATGTACTGAAATCAATGCAATTTCTCTGTAACTTTAATACAACTTTTTAAATTTTTACATTAGAATTGCAAACGTAGCACTTTATCTTTCAGCACCATTGGCCAAAGACTCTACTCCTGGTACAATGCTTCTGGCTGGTATATTTTACATTTATTCTTTGCCCAGTATCAAAAAGGACAGAATAATCCTGTGATAATGACATGTCATTAACTGAGCAAAAAGAGATTATAATACTAGTAAAGTGATAGGATGTGCTCATCCCTTCTGTTGTATCACCTCTGGAAAGTCAGTAAGAAAAGCATCATGACACTCAAAATATACAAGACAAGACACAAGAATTTCAGCAAATTGCTGTGAACTTGTTTTGTGGCACATTTATTCCGTGTTCACAACACTGACTCTGCTCCATCCAAACACAGGAACACCAGACTGGAAAACCATGCAGGAGAAAACTCTTAGCTTTCAGAGACACTAAAATCAATTAGCAGCTGTTAATTCAGTGGCATTGATTAGCAGTTTTTCTAGTACTAGTCAATGCACAAGGTAACAGTGCTAGCATTCTGATGTAGAGAGCCAAGCTATAACCAACCTTCAAGCCATCTGAAAATATTTATTTTTATTTTTTTAACTGTGCAAGTTAGTCATACTTGAGGAAAAAGAGGTTTTGCTATATTCCATAACTATATCAACAAATAAGAAATGCAAAAATAATCAAAGGTATTTGTCAAATCCCAATCACAAAAGTACTACCTGAAAAATCCAGTATTATTTCCTCATACAAAGCATTTTTTCCTGTTGCTGGATAATGCCATTCAATATACTGATACTTCTAAGAGTTAAAAAGCCCCAAGTTTTGATATACTTCTTCACTGGTACAAGGCAATGCTGTTTCAAAGTACTCCCATCAACACAAATTTTGTTGGGTCTGTTTGTAATAATGCTGTGGTCATTCTGAAAAGCAGCAGTTCCACTGCTCTTTTGCTCCTGATAATATAAGAACTTTTCATAAAACTCTTACTAGTACCCATTTATATATCCAACTTTATTTTGTTACACTTATTGCTTCTCTTTCTGTGGTTTCTACCCGGAATCATTACAATTAATGGGAAAAGTTCCATGGCCTCCAAGGGATTTCATCTATTCATCTCTGTTCTGTCAAGAAATGCTGATGTTTAAAGGAATCATGTTCCTTGTTCTGTGTAGCTTCATTAAAACTACTGTGGCAGAAGTACTTCAAAGGCACAAGGTTTTTAAAGCTCTGAAGGAAGCTTGAAAAAAGTTTTCCTGGTAATATATTAAAAATAGGTATTTTTAGTATAATAAAGCTTCAGTGAGGTACTGATAAGGTAGAGAAGATAATAAGAGAATGTGGTCAGAGAGGCACAGCTACAGAAAAATATCAGCCAAGGCATCTCAGGAGTCAAAGGAAGAAGCTTCAGTTCCCATTCTGCACCTTAAGAGTATCTGGGTAGACAATGCAGTGTTAAATTAACAACCAATTTGAAGTAGACAAAAATTATGATTGAAACAATAATAAATGTTCAGCCTTAGCCCACTGAAAGAAGACAAACCATAGGTAAAGTCGTGTGCAGATAAGTTCACCTAACAGCTCACTTTTTAACCTTGATTCAAATTAGAGGGGGGGGGGAAAGAAAATAAATGAAAGCCATATGTTAAGACCAGAGAGCAAGCTCATTTCTTCTGTAACCTCTTGAATTTAGTATGTTTGCTAATACTTATGAAATAACCTCGTATTATTCTATAATCAAATCCATTTTATTTAAACAACTACCCAGTGACCAAAAGCAAGGTGCACCTGGGGTAGGAAATGGCAAGTAGCACGTTAAAAGCCTGTACTTCTGCATGCCTAAAAGCTTTTAATATAGCAATTTTCAAATATACCACGTGTTTGAGATGACAGAGCATGGAAATGTAAGTCATACTGGGGAAAAAAAATTCTTTTGGCACTAAACATTATAAAAAATTAAGTACATAGTATTGCATTTTTCTCTTTTTATGCTATTTCCCCTACTGCTCAATTCATAAACTGCATTTTGCTTTTTATTTACAAAAAAAAAAAAAAAAAAAAAAAAGAAGATTCATGCCCTACCCTTTAAGGGCAGTGAACAAAACAGTGAAAGTGGCTTTCCCTGATGCCAAGGCCCATCAATAACCAGCAGGACCTCACTCCCAGCTATCACACAGATGGTCTCCAAGAGGCTGCTTCAAACACACACACACAGAATGTGCATTATTTCTCTCTCTCCTTCTCCTGTTCAATATTTCACCAAGATAATGCCAAGCAAAAAGGCTCTTCCATCCCAGGAGAGCCGACACCTGAGAGCACCAGGCTGAAATACTCCCTCACTTTTGGAGCCATCATTCAGGGGAAACACAAAATTTCTTTTATGACCCAGAACAAGCACCAATCCTTCCCTGAGCCACTCTTCATATCTCTAATTCCACAAATAAGCCTTTTAAACCCACAAGTGCCCTCCTGGCGTGTCCCAAGGCGTCCCCTGGGCAGCGCTGGAAACAATCCACACAGCAGCTCCAGTTCCTAAAGAAATGAACCAAAAATGTGGGTGCAACTTTGCTTCTTATTGTTTCAAATTATTCTCTCCTCCGTGTAAAATGACAGCTTTGGTCCTCAGCAAATTCTTCAATGAAAAAAAATGAATTAAAAAAAAGAGCAGGGATGGCCTAGGATATGGAACACTGTGATGAGAGCAACAAAATGGCACTGATGACATTAACTATCTTATTTCCCATCTCAATCTAGCATGAACAGAGTGAGAGATTTTCTGTGTGTTTTTTGGAAGGGCAGCTGCTTGTTCATTGTGCAAGCTTTGAATTTTAGCACATACTCTAGAACATACTGAAGCTCTGCCTTCTTTTGCTAAAGCTTTGAATTCCCACAGTTACAGAGGGACGGGAAGTCTTCCCCTAATGATCAGATATGGAGTTAATTTCCATATTCAGTATTTAGTTGTTCCTTTTATCTATCTCTTTCTTAAAGATGATTCCCACATATTACATTTGACTACCATCTAGAAGGTTTTTTGATATTATTTGGGAATTAAAGCCATCAGAGCACTGGATAAAACACACAATTAGGGGGCTACAGCCTGTCTGTGTCAAATTCAAGAAGTAACCAAGCCCTATATTCTTCTTTGAATACAACAAACCATCAGTGCCATGAGTGTAATGAAAATAGTTTATTTTTGTCCCAGTAAATCTGTACTCGCAGCTTTTATACCACCTTCTCAACCATTTATCTAGACTAGAAAGTTTCTTATTTTTCCTGCTGCATCAACCAGAACAGTTTCAGAGAAAGTACCAAAAGAGGCCTTGGATATAAAATCTTATCCCAACAACTTCAACCATGAATTTTGGCAAATTTCTGTTTCTTCTCAGCACTAATTCCTACTGCTGTTACCGGCATTGTCTCAGCAACCTCTGGAGTCCAGAACTTCTTAATTTCTTAACCCAGCATCCATAAAGACAAGTCAGCCATTTCTGCCACTAGCCCTCTTCTCAGCTTCCAGCACTTCTAAAAAACTCAATCTTCTCCATTTCAGCCTAGGAAGACCTGAAAATTACTATCCTTCTTAAAAAAAAAAACCTCTTTAAAGTATCTAGTGTTAAACAGCTATGAAAATATATAGCTACTTTATATATGGGAGAAATGTTCTTGTTGGTTAGTTAATCAGGACTGTGCAATGTATTAAAAGCAAAAAAATCAGAACTTTAAAGCTTATTACAAACCCAACATTGTTTCTATCATTTAGATTTTGTTCATAGATCTTAGAGAACACACAGGAATATAAAAGCATCGTAAGCATTTTACCACTATTCACAAAAAGCATGTGTGTGCATCCCCTCCCCAGCCCAGCAGGCAGGCAAAATGCACAGTTCCAACTTGAATATTTATAAATCCTTGAACATGCTCTTCATCCAAACATGCTCTTCATCTTAAGTCATATTTAAAATGAACTCCCAAATCAGCCATTCCCATTAAACATGTCACTTTTACAGAGCCTCTGAAATACAGGGAGGGTGAAAAAAGCCCACTTTGAACTATTGGACAAACAAGTAGTGTGGAAATATCCAGCAAAAATGATATTAAGGAAATTACTTTGAGAAATGGTTATTACTTCATCCTTTTGCCAGTGGCTGTGTGTGTGTGACAGGTAACAATGTCCCTGTGCTGCTGTGCCCTTTCCATTTGCCATTCTTGGACTATAAGCACTTCAGGGTAGAAAGGGAACTTACATTCTTAAGAGCCTTTATCTGAAAGCCTGAACCTGGAAGACTTTGAACACTGTTTTGAAAGAGGATTCAAAAGTGTCTCTGACCTTAAGTGAAAAAAAAAACAAATTAGGTCCAGCAGTTTAGTGTCAGGGCACTCATTACCCTGTCGAGTAACCTTGGGCACATCACTTAATATCTATATGCTTTTCTTTCCATGTACCACAGGAATAACAGATCCTCCTTTACGTAGCAGCAAATTTGGGAGGCCCAGCTCATTAAAGTCTGTAAAGTGCCCAAGATTTCCAAGTTGCAGAAGCCTCATGAAAAGCAAACCCAGATTAACCCCCCCAAGGAGATGTGCTAGCAAAAATAAGGGTTCTGTTCCACTTCAGCACTCCAGAAGGCTCTCTGCTAGGTTACACTGGAATGACAAGTCCAAAAGAACATCCAGTGGCCTTAAATCAAACTGTTACTGTGAGAAATCAACAACACACGAATTAGTCTCTAATCCAACCTGTCCAGAACTCACTCATTTGATGAGCCCAAGCACTGCTGGCAAAGGAAAAAGACTTAAAGAGACCAAAGGTCTGAGGCCACAAGGCAGGGGAATTGTCACTAGAAGGTACATTAAAAAAAAGAAACCCCTCACACCTCAGGTCTGGGGGAAAAAAAGAACAAAGACTGAAAAGACTTTATGATTCCCAGCTCTGAGTGTACAGAGGCTAATTGGAAAGGGTGTGCACTTCCCACTGACATCTCCATACAATCTTATTTCTAAAACAAGACAAGGATTTCCTCCTTTTTTGTTCCCCTGTCACAAGTTTTGTTATTCTATGAGCACGACCAGAGCTCTGAGAGGAGCCCCCTCAACTCCCACAGCCAGGATTCATTTATTATGGCAACAGAGACAAGTGTCTGAGAGCGGGGCACAAATATTTTCTTCAAATACATCAGGAATGGCAACCCTGAGGACTCAGATTCTCTTTTCTGCCTGCCTCCCAAAATTCTAGACCTCAGTTTTCTCTTCTCTTGTTTCTCTCTCTGTCAAGCCCCCAAAGGATGACCCTGCCCAACACCAGGTTGGCCCATATTGTTTAAGCAAAGCCTTGGTGAAACTCCAGGCCCACTGCACATAAGTGATCTTGCAGCTGCTGATCTTTCTGCTGCTAAGAGCAAGGCAAGAATATTCCTAGAAAAAAAATTCACCTAACTTTAACATTTTAACTCACATGTGACCCACAGGTAATTCAACTCTTGGATGGGTCAATCACGCAAAGCCAACACGGCTAAAAGGCAAATCCAAAAATTGCATGAGCAAAGCCAACGGGATAAGGAGCAAAACATGCTTGCAAATGATCCTTCAACACCAACGAGAAAAATGAAAACACAGCAGAATTTTTTATTATTATTACTATTATTTTTCATCTTATTGCTTTTCAAATTTTCTTCAGAGACATAAAGAAGGTTTTGGATAAGGCTGTGAAGAGCGCCAGAAAATTGCATCCTGATGCCTCAGAAGACTGAGGAAACATCCTCCCACTTCAACCATCAAACCCTCCAAAGACTTACTAGCATATCTGAGCACGCAGAAAACACCCATTTTTAGGTGCTCACTATTTAGCTGTCAAGCATGTTTCATAACATCTGCATGTTTTTTACATAAAAAGCAGGTGGTTTCTGTTCTAGTCTTCAAGTTAAGCTATGCTGCTTGTCCCAAAATCTGGATTTGACAAATTAGTTGTGTACTTTAATTTTGGCAGACAACATTTCATTTCTTTTGACATTTTTTGTTTGTTAATTCAGTTGAATAAGCTGCCTATAGTTTTACAGGTGCTGCTCAGCAACAGCAATTCTGTGTCAGCAGCTCCTCGCTACATTTAGGTGTCCACTCACGCATGCCTACAGACATAAAAGTTTTATAAATTAATACATTTTCAAGGTGACTTTCTTTAAACAGCTCAATTCAAAGATAACAATTTTTGCCTTCTGGCACTTATTCTAAGAAAATATTCATTTTGCATGAGTAAGTCTGTGTAAAAGGCAAAAAGATGCCACTACTGCTTTTAAAAAAAAAGAGTCAGGGGATAAAAGGAAAGGAAGTTATATATTTTCTAAATTCCTCTATAGATAATGTCATGGGAAATTTGGTCTGTAACTTCAACCAGACAAAATCTTAAGGTCAGCCTTGGGCTCAGCTCAGCAAAGCTCCAAGTCACTGACGCAGAGGCAGAGAATTGTTTGGGTTATCTTTGTTCACTGCCTCCATCTGTCTGTTGATGTTGGAAGGAGGTTTCACGGCTGCAGAACAGAAGAGCTCAGAGCACATATCACAGGGGCACTTCAGAACCACCAGTTCTCCCTGGGACACAGGGACACCTTGTCAGGCAGCTGCTCCCAAACACAGACACAGTTTGTGGCACCAGAAGTACATAAAATGTAGAAGCAAATACAGTTCTGCAACTGGGCAATGACAATGTCATCTTTTCATTCACAGAACAAAGCTGATACCAGGCTCACTCCTTCTGGATAAATGCAGGGAAACTACAGCTTAACCTTAAATGCCTACAAATTCACGGGGAGGAAAAACATAAACAGATTTCAAACACACACAAAGATAGTTTGGAAATAGGATGAAAGAAGAATGTCATGTTGGATTTCATTCTCTCTTTTCTTCCTGAAGAGCCCAATGTACAGAACACAACATCCATACAATGCCTTAACATTTAGGTTAATGAAGCTAATGCTAAAAATGGCAAAGCACAATTCAGCTGACAAGCTGGCATTGAAATTACTTCCTTGGCTTATACATCTGCTGCAGAATTTGCCTTCCTGGTTTTTTGGGTTTTTTTTTGGAATTAAGATGCTATGAAGTGCTGAACTTGTTCTCAATCCTTATGATTATTGTTTGGAGACTGCATCGGCCCTCTTGGTGTATCTATTGTTGCCTGAGTTCACAGCTTTCACCTCCTTCCAGGAGGTGTTTCATACACCCAGTAAGTAGGTACTTTTGAAAACATCCTCCAATTTGAATGAGATTTCAAGAACTTCAGGCTCTTGAGGTAAACTCAGAACTACTGCACCAATGCAGATGAGATGGGGAAGCCATACAACAACACACACAGACACTTATATTGCAAATATAAACCTGCAAGTATATTTGAACATATACATTAATTGCTTGCATATTATTGCAATTGTACTCATTCCATGGTGGAAGTGTAGTTGCTACACAAAGTACAGAATTAAAGAGACACAGACTAGGAATTGTTACACGTAACATTCATGGTAAACTTTATTTTCTCACTTTGCATCACACGAGTCACTGCAAACCATCATCTCTAAGGAAATGATGCCACAGAAAAGTTTAGGAAAATGGTGCTGGAACTACATGTGGGAAGAAGGAAAATTTCTATTTAAATTGTAAGACAATGTTCTTACATATGTGAGAAGCACATTTTAGAGATCTCTCTGAATCCAACAACTGCTTTTCCCTTTTTGGTGTTACCCACATTGTTAAACACAGATTTGAATCCCCACACACCACTGGAAACCAGCTCCACTCCAGACAAAACACTGGTGAAACATTTTATACTATGTAAATATTGTGAAGATACAAGTTTTCCCAGCAGTTCCCTTCCAGTTTCACTGTGGGCAGTGTTAGAGCAAATTTCCCTCTTCTCATCCACTCAAGTTCAATTTTTCCATTTAAAAGGCAAGGGAACCAATAGACTTTCCAGAAGTATATATCTAAACTACAATTTTTTTCGTCTAGTGGTGGCATCATTCCTGCATTTAACATACATGTATGTTCTACACACAGTTGTTCCTGCCTGAATTAAACTTTAAAGGAAAAGTCCTCATGATCATTGCTCTGTGTGCCTCAAAAAGAGAGCACCAGAGAATGTAATGGGAGAGATTAATCCACCAGAAATAATTAGACAGGTCACCTTTCATTTTTAGTATATGTAGTCCTTTAACAACTGTTCAGAGAATAAGACTTATGGTTATCAGGGTACTATGATAATCATGCCAAGAAATTAACTGCTAAGAAACAAATATACTGCTATAACTAATTTTCATATCCAGTTTATGGAGTTTTATTTTATTCCTTTTTCCCCCAAGAAATCAGTGTACTCACAGATTTTCATGAGAGTCAGATTTTCATGAGAGTTCAGCTCTCGTTTTGGCACCCAAATGAGAGCCAGACTTTGATAAGAGCTCAGTGCCTTGCAGAACAGGAGCTGTGAGGAGCTGAGCTATTTTGGAAATCTAGCAGCTGCTGTGTAGGCTGGGAATATGAAAATTCTGGTCTCCAGCTCTTTAAAAACCTGCCCTTACCTAACTAACAGCATAATAAGCAAGAATCCTAAATCTAGCAAATTACAGCTTCTTCTGCCATCTCCTTTGTCCCACTGAAAACTTCCACTTCCAGTGCATTTCAAGAACTTTGCATTACCATTATTGCCACCAGGCACTCGCTGCCTCCAGCTGCAGCTCTGACCTTTCCAACACACCGTTCTTTGGGGCAAAAAGGTTATTTTTCTTTGCCTGATTTAACAGCAAAGTTGCCTCATTACTGGTACTATGAGAATTTTAAGCTGAAATAATGTTTAGCATTTGACTCAGGAGACTCAGAGTGTCACAGCAGTGTAACCCCACTGGTCACTGTCCCTCTGTCCAGGTACAATCTTAACAGCCTATAAAAAATATAGACACTTAGCTCTGAATTTCCTTCATCAACTGGAGCGTGCCCTCACTCTCTCAAATTACAGTATTTTAATTTTTTTTAAAAAATACATTAATACTAATAATTATTGATAAAATATAACTTCTCTGAAAAGTAATAACCTCAGAGTCATCTCAGATAAACAAAAACAGCTCAGAAATGGAACAGGTTGATTTGGGGCTTTGCAGACACTCAGATTGCAGCAGCACATTATTCACATGAAGTACAGAGCACAGACATCAACTGTTCAGCTAAAATACTTAATTTTCAGAATTTCTTTATGACAGATGTTGCCATTCACACCACACAAACCTTCATTCCGTCACCCCTTTGGTTGCAGAATCAACTTAAGTATTTTTTCAAAACTTGCTTTTTTTTCCCCCCCGTCCTTTCTTTGAGAAAATGCTTTGGTTTTAAAATATATTTTTAAATTAAGAATTGCAGTATCACAAATGATTGCACAAACCTTTTGACACTTTCATAATTTAATCAAGAATACTCACTTATGTTTTTCTAAAGGTTTTCTTAATTTTTTGGTATTTTTCAAGATGAAAAACAGTCCACCAATTTGCACGGTCTGCCTTGACCATTTCATAGTAATGACTGAAAAAAAAGATGTCCATATGTGTAAGCCACCAAGAGGAGAGACAATCCTGGTTCCTACCAATGGAAGACGAAATATTTAAAAGACATGTCAAGAGAGACCTCTAGAGATGTGTAATCAGTGCTTTATATCTTTTTTTGAAAGTTATAGTCAAAAGAAATTCAGCTGATGTTTCCAGTTTGAGCCAACATTCTGAAATGCTTCGCTTGGATTGCACTGACACAACCAATCTTTTAAGTTCAGGCAATAAACTTTAGTTTGTGCAACAGCCCCATGAAAAAAAATATTTTGAAGAGATTTAAGGTTTTCTTGGTTTTAAGCATGAACTGAAAAGTCTCTAAGCAAATTATATTAGGAAAATTATCACCACCACTAGACATTCCTCGCGGTAATTTTAAATACATTTTAAATTTAATTCCAGTTGTCACATAAACCATTATGTGCATTTTGTAATCATGCATCTCTAATCAACTTTGGATCCCAAATTACATTTGTCTGGAAAGTTTCAAGCATTTAACTGTGCAGTCATAGACCAGACCCTTCACAGGGACACGGAAACACAGTCAGTGCAATGGAATTGCTGAAACACTGGCTGCTCCTCCCCGACCCAGGCCACATGGAATAATAACTATCCTTTAAATTCTCATCAAAGAACTCACCTAAAAAGGATTTTGGAAGCATTCCTCCTCTAAAAGCTAATGGGAAACGAAAATCCCTACAAACATCAGGATTGTGTAGATGAAGTTGAGCATTTCAGCACCTTTGTGATGGTTCAGATTCTGAGCAGGGAAGGGGTCACTTGTGTGCAGCCACAGAATCAACGAGGTTGGAAAAGACCTCTGAGATTATCAAGTCCAACCTCTGACCCAACACCACCTTGTCACCCAGACCATGGCACTGATGCCACATCCAGGCTCTTCTTAAACACCTCCAGGGACAGTGACTCTACCACCTCCCTGGGCAGCCCCTTCCAATGGCTGAGCACTCTCTGTAAGGAACTTCTTCCTGATGTCCAACCTAAACCTCCCCTAGTGCAGTTTAAGACTGTCCCCTCTTGTCCTACTGCTGGTTCCTGGGAGAAGAGACCAACCCCCACCTGGTTCCAACCTCCTGTCAGGGAGTTGTAGAGAGTGAGGAGGTCTCCCCTGAGCCTCCTCTTCTCCAGGCTGAACAGCCCCAGCTCCCTCAGCCTCTCCTCACAGCACTTGCCCTCCAGTCCCTTCCCCAGCCTCGTTGCTCTTCTCTGGACCTGCTCCAGCCCCTCAATGTCCTTCCTGAGCTGAGGGGCCCAGAACTGGACACAGCACTCCAGGGGTGGCCTCAGCAGTGCCCCACAGCTCTGTGACTGTGTCCCTCTGGTGACCAAACACCTGTAGATGCAAACGCTGAGCACAGCAGTGCCCAAAAACAAACACTCCCTACATCCACACCATCCCAGCTTTCACTCTGCCTCTTTCCATCACCACACCCCCCTTGCACACCCACTGAAGGAGCAGCAAACTGCACTAAAGTTAATTTGAAGTCACAAGTGTCGTTTATTAATTTGCCACTTCCCCCCCTCTTTTTCTCCTGACAATTAACTGTGATACATAACCTGAATTTTAACACCAAATTACAAGAGCACTGTATAAGTGACACACTCTAAAACACAGACTTTCTCTTTTCTTTTAGGTAAAATTAAGCTAATCTGCTCTGACAGAAGAGGGCTCTTTGGAACCAGCTAGTGAGTCTCCCAAATATGAAGCAGTAACCCAAATGTCAATTACTTTTCCAACAGCAGACAAATTGCTGGCACACTAATGCAATTTAAGGACAATAATTAGATAACAGGACTACAGAGTGTACCAGGTGACAGAGTTTCTGAGATAATAGAATCTAGTGTCCTACTTCTTAAATATTAACATCATTCCATCTCAGTCAATCGGTTTATGGTAATTTTAAAAGGGCAAAGCAAATTCTTTTTATTGCTAATAATATTGTGCTTTTCCAGCATTAGCTTTGAAGGTTAGCAATTTACAGGGTCAAACCTTAATTCTATTATTTCCATTTTATTTACTTTTCTTTTTTAATCTCTCCTCTTTGAAGTCTTTTCCCATTATAGAAATTTTAAGGCACTTGATTAAAAAAAAATGAAACCCTCGAAATGGGAGTTCACTGTGCTCAGTACAAAGGAGCCACTTTCATCACAGCACACGTAATCTGTTTATTATACCCATTTAGAAATTCCCAAACTTTTCTTATAATCACATTCTACTATAATCACATTCTACTCTAAGTGATTTGGTTAACTGTGTGTTAGGTAATCCATGTAACATGTCCAAGATTTTTCAAATCTTGGCCACAGTCAAGCGGCTCTCCAGAATTATTGTAGGCAGAAGAGACCTCACTGCTTTAGTCACAACTTCCCAGATAGCTAAATATCTTTTTGCATCACAAATTACCATTGGAATATTCTTCCCCCCACCTTTTTTTCCACAATAGTTAGCTGGAGGACCTCTTTTTTCAACGCAGCCTCTGCAATTCTTGGTACCAGACCTCCTTTCATCCAGAAAACCGATGTCCACTGACACACTAAAATATCTCCACCCAGATCAGAAAGCCCAGCTCTAGGACAAGAGAGGAATTTACCCAGAATAACATTCAGCTTCTCAACTAAGACCCTAATAAGAATGCAAATTTTTATTCTTTGTTTGCTTTTTAAGATTTTAAGTGAATAAAGACATAAATTTAATCATATTACAGATCACGAGATACTGTGTTTCAAAACGTATTTTTTTCCCATCTTAAACAAGAGACAAATCTTCAAGGGCTGCATTAAGAACCAGCCAGGTCAAATGACTTCCAGAAACGATTGTGCCAGTCTCTCAAAGCCATACTGGTATTTTTCAGTTAAAAAACAAGCCTTGTGAAATGCAGTTTTACATGTTCTGAGGTGTTTGCTGACACACAAATGAAGAGGTTGCACTCAATTGTACAGATTTTGGTCCTTGAGTCCACAGCATTTGTGTTTGGGAAACATTCAGCCTGAATGTCTGACACACTGGTTTGCTACACGCAAAAGGTGGGGAAAGGAAAATTAAAAAATACAGCAAAGCATTGAGATAATTCTTTCCTGTGGGTTCTGTGAGCATAAAAAACTGAGGAGTCCTGCTCACGTATTATGGTGGGACCTCGTAAAAACAGATTTTTCTCACTTTTTGCCATTTACAAATAGGACAAAATTTTTGTTTCTAGTGTGTCCTATTGGCCACATTGTAGCAGATGACAAAAATAATTAACTATCCTGACTGTAATTTGTTACCCTGCTGCTAATGATGGTAATATATAGGGCACTGCCTATGTACTTTCTCAGTTAATCTGAAACTGATATCAAATGCTGATCAGAAACACATTACTACCTGATCAGGCAATATCATCTCTGCTCATGAATCCCCTGTTATTCCACGTGCATTTTACCAACAGATCTGTGGATATCTGAACAAGTTATCCTGACATTACCACAGTACTTCTTTCCCACAGAAGAATTCTTGTTCCTTTTGACTGGCCATAAACACAGACTCGTGAAACCAGCACCACAAATGCATGGCCCAGTCTGAGGATTTGGGGATCACAGTGGCCATCTCTGACCAAGGGGCAATAACACCTTCAAGACCCTCATCTAGAACAACCAAAGAGCTCAAAACCCCCCTTGTTCATTATCTTACGGTGCTGTGACAGAGTCAGGATTTTATCTGCCAGGGCCCAACTGAAATCAAGTCCTTTGGAAATAACACAACTGCTAAAACGTGTACAAAGTAGCACACCTTTCAACAAGTAAAAAAATAATCTGGACTTACTTTTTATTACTCTAAATACAATTAGAACTCAATTTGACTTTCAGTGACATTAAAACTGTCTTGTCTTCAATAAAGGTGGCAAATAAGAAGAAATCTTGGAGGTGAACACTCAGCTCTCGGGGATTCACGAGCCCCCTCAGCTGTATCTGCTTATCACACAGTGCAGCAGGAAAATTCTTTGATCACAAAACATTTTGAGGAAAACTGATATTAAAGTAAGCAAATAAACATGTTCCCAAGTCCAGGGGGCCTCCTCATGGGATTCATCCCAGAGTTCTGAAGGAGCCAGTGGATGTTATGTCAGGAGCCCTCCCTATCATCTACCACAGGTCTCGGGAGTCTGACTGGAAGCTGGACAACATTATTCCAGCCTAAAAATGGGCATGAGGAAAGACTCAGGGAACTATAGATCTGTCAGTCCAACCTCAGCACCTGGAAAACTCTGAAGATAATCCTGGATACTACTGAGAGGCACTGAAGTCATTCTCTCGGGACCTCAGCTCTGCCCACCCTGCTCTGGGTCTCAGCATTTGTTCACGGCACTGGGATATTCCAGGGACATGGAGGTCCCCCTAAGGCACTACAATATTCCAGGGATGTGGAGGTCCCCCTAAGGCACTACAATATTCCAGGGATGTGGAGGTCCCCCTAAGGCACTACAGTATTCCATGGCTGTGGAGGTGGGAGCCTGATGTCACACTTACAATGTGCAAAAGAGATGAGACATTAGAGAAAGCAAAGAAATTAAAGAGTCTGTAAAAATAACTTACAGAAGAGACTAGGAATGGGCACTGCTCTGTGGAGAATACTTAGAGCTGATACACATTTATAGCCCAGGCATGTTCAATTTTAAACCTACTGCTTTTAGTAGTGAGGTGACAAAAACAAAGAAGTGGAAGGGACAGCGGGAAGGCACAAAAAAAGAGTTACCAGGACAGCAATTAGAAAAGGGATAACTTACTATAAGGCATAACAATATGTGTAATTAACACATTATATAATTTGATTTTTTAAAAAATTTGTATCATTCTTTTAAATAGCCAGTCCCAAATATCTACAGGAAAAAAACCAGCAATCAATACCATTCCATTATATACCTTTCCATTAAAGGAAAGATATAGGAAAGCCATAAAGGCTGAACCCAACAGACAACCTTTTTCAGTTCCATATGTATTAAGACTGATAAATCATTATTCATTCCTCTAAGTACAAGGGCTTTCTTATTTCTTGTGGATAGAAAAAAAAAATGCTTTTTTTGGACAATGAAAAATTCGGTCTTTATTCTTCTTCCTACTCCTTTTCACACAACCCCTACTCTGTGGCCCAGGATAATGAGAATCGAATATAAATGAAATAAAGGCACTTCCATCTACTTTTATAAAGAAAATAAAGTCCTTTTTTTTTTTTTTTGTAATACAACATCTCATTTCAAAAAGGAAATAGCTTTAAGGCTCTCATGCTTTTACAAGTATGTCTGATTCTACAATGGTAGTCTAAGAAAGTCACATTCCTTAAAATGAAACATGTTGTTTTCAGTATTTTCCCTCCCTCATGATCTCTTTCGTTTTAATTATTTCATAAATAACTTTTTTCCTCATTAAATACTCCTGTTTTCTCACTGTAAAATGCAAAATTTTCTTCATTCTGTATTTATAAAAGCATAAACCAGTGTAGCCTATTTCTAGAGGTCTCCGCAGCTCTACATACTATAAATACTCTTAAGTCCTCCCTGACTATTCAGTTCTGAAATAATAAAGCCTCTTTGGAAATAATAAAGTAATAGGTGCCTTCACACACAAGAGTTACATCAAGGAATTAAACTGTGCTTACATTTGTTCACATATTCTTATTATTTGCCTTAAATTTAGAATAAACTCAAATCTGATGTCTCCTGCTGGGTGCTCCAGTTTCACTGACACATTGCAATTGGGATTTACATCTCCTGTGCTGAGGCAAGCAGGTTAAATTGCTTCTTCTGTGACATTTGTGAGTTCTGCCTGGTGTTCCCTCCCATGAACACACACTGTTCACTATCCCCATGTCTTTGTTCCCCATTCCCATTTCTGTTGTGTTTCACAGGATCACAGGATGGCTGAGGTTGAAAGGGGCCTCTGGAGATCACAGTCCATCCCCCCTGCTCAGGGCAGGGTCAGCCAGAGCAGTTCTGAACAAACCAAGCCAGCTTCTAAGAAAACTCTCATAAATTTTCTGAGTAGAGAACAAATCAAGTGAGAGAAGACCACAGCTTAGGCTGCCAGGATATCCATGGATAGACACTGAGGATGTGACTGATGGAGTTTGTGGGTGCAGGACTGAAATGCCTCCCTTCCCTCTCTACTTGAGGGCACAGAAATTCTGTTGCCTGCAGCTGGCAGGAAAGCCTGCAGCCACCTGAGGTGTTATTTAAACATTAGCTGTCAGTGGCTCTGCCAGACAGCAAAAAGGAAAAAGAAA
This sequence comes from Neopelma chrysocephalum, assembly GCF_003984885.1. Taxonomy (NCBI): domain Eukaryota; kingdom Metazoa; phylum Chordata; class Aves; order Passeriformes; family Pipridae; genus Neopelma; species Neopelma chrysocephalum. The sequence goes on from NW_020897723.1 coordinate 2,272,255, forward strand.
TAAGGAGGAAAAAAAAAAGGTAGATGGTGAAGCTAAAAATCAATGTAGTTCAGTAAACGACCAGAGAAAAAAGCAGCAGCAGGACTAACAGGGAAAATGGAAGTATTTAGGGAAAACTTTTAATTAATTCCATAATGTTGTTTTGAGAAACCACACAGGCACATGTCACCAGAAAAACACATCTCAAGGAAAAATGGCATAAGTAGCAGTTTGTGCACTGTAGTAGTAAACAACTTACTTGGCTTTCAGGAATGCAGAACGACTGAAGGAAGGAACCGGAAGGAAAAGGGATATCGGGATCCTGAAAATCTATGACAGAGAAAAGAGGGAGAGACAATAATGGATGGTGTAAGATGAGATGATAAAATGGAGAGTACAGAGGAGAACAAGACGACACAGTGGGAAAACAAAACAGAGATCAGGGTTTACAGATGAATCTGAGTCCAGAATTTATGGAATTATTGTCATAAGATGAAAAAGGGCATGGCACAAACAAATAAGGAGAAAAGCCAGTGACTTCAAACATAAAAGAAGGTAACAGCTGCTCTCCTGTTTCACTAAGTTGGATCATTTACCACATCCATATTTCAAATAGTAATTAATTAAGTTGTACTGGAGCCAACAGCAGCAGGGACTCTTTATTAATGAATGCATAGATCAGATAAACAACTGTGCTGAAGATGAATTTTACTAGTAAACTTTACCATTACCACTTCCTATAAGAATGAAGATGCATAAAACGGTGCCTCAGACATTATTTTCATCAACAATCAAAAGTCTTTCTACGTGACCACAACTGAATGATTCAAAAGAACTATCAAGTCTCGCAATACTTCAAGACCCATGGATAATATTTTAGCATTTCTAAATAAAAATTAAAAGCCACCAAAATCCAAACCACTCACCAAAAAGCACCACTCCCCCCGGCCCAAACAAATCCAAAAAGATGTATTTTTCTACACCAAGCCATAGCAAACTGGAGCACTTTTCTGAGAATAATCAGAACTCTCTGGCTGCTGTTCAATATGCAAACAAGTCTAATTACTCTCTCTGGCTTGTACCAGAAATGTTTGACTCCTCTCAGAGATCAGTTTTCATCTTTTACGATGGACTCTGGAATCCTGGGGTTACACGTTCTGCTGATCCATTTCAAAGCCCCAAATAAATACAAGAAATGCACACCCAGACCTACCTTGCAGGAGATGGGATGAGAACCTTTCATCTAAAGAGTCTTCTCAAAACCACCCAGCTGGAGCCTTCCCACTGCTCAGTGTACGTGGGCACTACTCATTTCTTTGGGCAATAGTTACTCCCTATTTTTGGAATTAAGTTCTACTTTCTTGCTCAGAAAGCTGAATTTAGCTGTAGGCTGCTATTCCATCCCTTTATTAAGCATCTTTCAACACATTCAGGATCCAAAAATTTATTCATCGTAAGGGAGGAGTTTGGGTACCAAACAGTTTTTATGGTTTCTCTCCAAGCTCTCCTCATCCTGAGTGCTGGTATTTAAGTCACCCATAAAGCTCAGAGAAAAGGTCATATTTTTCAGCTTTCTAGGCAGGAAGGATGGAAGGAAGGACAGAAGGATGGAAGGACCTAACTCACAACTGCTTAGTTATCTAAGCTTAGCACCCAACTACCCAAAGCAGATGCAAGAAGTACAAGAGAACCTTGTATTTTTTTTCTATACAAATGTGTTTCAAATTTTGGAGCTAATAAAAAAGAAAGAAGACAGAAAGTCATTAAACAAATGTTTCAAACTTTGGAGGTAATAACAAAAAGGAAGAAGACAGACAAGTCACTTTGCAGCTCAAAGGAGGAGTAAAATTGTGAAGCCATACAACTGAGAGACTGGGGAATCAGAAGTTCATCTTTCCCATTGGGGTTCACAGGCTATAGTAGGACAGAATAAGAATTTTTACCTTGCCCTTAGCCTTGGCATGAAAATAATCCAACAATCCACACAGAACACAACTGTCTGTACCTTCTTTCATTTCTGTTCTGTGTAGCTTTAAATACAAGACTTGCTACTCTTTTTTTTTCCCTGTAACAAAGCGTTTCTCTGCATTATTCTTTCCCAGTATCAACCTGTATTTATTAATTGTCAATTTATTTTATACTATCTGCAACAATTCTTAGTACAATCTGATCACTCAAAATCCACTTATTCCTAGTGCCATGCCTCACATACCTTTCATCAAGATTATTAGAATTTGTATTTTATCAAGCCCAAGATCCTCTAACTAAGATCACAGTCCCTGTGCCAGCACAACACATCAGTAATTTAAGATATCCCTGCCCTGCCCATAGAGGCAAAGCAGTACTTTGATTCCTCTTTCCCAGGGAGAGAACTGTGACACTGTAATCAAGTGATCTGCCTGAGGAAAGCAGGGATGCTGCTGAGAGAGATTAGATTGAAATCTAAAATCCTTGACACCTGGCTAAGTACTCATGACAAGACTGTGGAGAATGCTGGATCTTTTCACCTCTCTGTAAAAAACCCCTGAATATAATCCAAATAGATTTATACCATCTGTATGTTGAAATGAAATGGATATGAATTCACACTTTGCTGGGTTACCTCTACCACTGACTACTTGTCCTCATGTTTCTAAAGCTGAACACAATGTGAAAGTATTTTATTAAATACTGTGTACTTCAGATATTTATTTTTATCCTTTCAGACTGCCGAGTAACACCCAACAGTATCAAACCCTCACTTATACCAAGCATCAGACAAAGATGGAAATTCCAGCACTCTTGACACAAGTATTTACAGCAAACCTTGTGAGAAAACTGCTAGCTGGACTAATCCTTCCTTTGACATTTTGGAATATGGGATTAGAAGCCTCTCTAATTGTTTGCTTATGAGACACAGCATTGGTTCAGGTGGCAGTAAAAAGAGAAGTCTGTGCATCCTCTGAAATCAGATGCAGTGCTGCCAGAATAATTCCCAGTTTTAGAACAGCTACCTGCATGCAGATTTCTGTCATTTCCTCTGGGCACACACCTCCAACATCCAGGGATCTGACAGGAAAAATCCCAACTACTGGACCACACAGCAGAGCTTCAGAAAAAACTGCCTTGCAAGTAAGAGCTATAACGACCAGTCATTGGTATTGGAATATGTAGCTGTGCCCATTTGCAAGGAAGTAAAACCAGATGGGAATGTTTAATTTACTTTCACTTACCTTTGGCATTCTCTGCATCATTCTTGTACAAATCCCCTCAATGCTCTCAGACTGTTTTGCATAGGCAAGGACACGCTGGCACACAACACATTAATCTTCATATACCTGTTCCAATTGTGCAGTGCCAATAGACACAATATCCCATAATGATAGAGGTTATCATTTCCCAGCTCCTAATTTGTATCAGGCAATGGAATAAGTCAGAAGTACTGGTGGAAAGAGTTTGTGTCATTGCAAATTACACCGTAAAGATTTCCCTTCCTCCGAGTTTTACCACAAAGAAAGAAAAATCTGGAAAAATAATAATAATAATTTCTGTAATTCAAAATGCCCAGAGCCTGGACAGCATGAGGATACCTGAGCTGGAATGGCAAATAAATCAAGGACAGAAGCACAGCCACAGACAAAAGGCAACATTTTAATGTAAAAGTTTAGTTCTCAACTTCTTTATCAGCTTTCAACGTGTTACTTAAATTCCTGATAAAAAGGAAGTGTCCACTGGGACTAAACTGCAAAAAGGCATTTTTTTAAATGCCCACAAAAATGTGCATGTGAATACACCTATTTATATAAATAAAACAAATTAGTTCAAAAGTCTTAATAACACTAAGCAAGAGATTCCACTGTAAATATCTAATGCCAGTAGAAAGTTCACCCTGTTACTTTTTAAGAAAAGATGTTTTGAAACAAAAATTTTTAGATAGCTTCACTTACACCTTAAAGTAGAAAAAAGCTGAGTTATAAATCAGAACTTATTTTATATCCTCTAATAGATTCAAATGTATTTCAAAAAAAGCATTAAGTAATTAATTTTGATACTGAATATTTTTCTAAGTGCAATTTCAGATGTTAGCATTTATACACAGCATATAACATTTATAATTAGCATATAACAGGGTTATAATTCGTCTTTGCTGCTGTCACCTGAAGACCATGCACACATTTCACCCACATGCAAGGCTCCCTTCCAGTTACAAAACTTTGATATCAATCTTAAATTAATTAATTTTCTCTCTCAACTTTATCCTATATCACTGGCTTAAAAGTAAATAGTCCTTTAAAACAAGATAGTATGTGCATTGTTAATACTTTTTGCTCAGAAAATCAGCCACGTGTAAAATAGGTGTATGTTCCTGTAATTGGCTACAGTATTTTGCTCCATGGTTAAATGCATGATTTCCTCTAATAGAATGCCAGTGTGGTCTACATCACATTTTCTACTTCATAAAGATCAAATGAGCTGTGACCACAGGCTCCCCAACTTAATGGAAAGTTCACTCAGTGACTTCCGAGTTTAAATTGTCCCTTTCTCCCATGAATCAATAGATTTAAAGCACATTCATGTATCTCTTCACCAAAAGGTTTAATCCCAAGCGACTAAAAAAGTAGATCTAACTCAGATTTATCCCTCTTGCAGCTCACCAACCTAAAGGTTTATAATACAAAAACATAGCTTAATTCATGGAAAGTGACCTACTTGATGCAAATCACTCCCCTGCCTGTGCGCCCATGAACCTTGTTACCAGCAGCTTTCCATGGCTGCTTTGTGGAATGTTGGGAGCAATCACTACAAACCTATGAAATTTCCCTAAAGTCTTTTACTACTAAAAACTCATTTGCTCCCAACAAGTACACAAACACCCAAAAAACAGAGTAAAACCAATTCCATGTATATATGTGTATAAAGATGCAAAACACCTGCATACAATCTAGCTGAGGATTTCTACATCTTTGCAGCCAAAAAAATCATATATCCTTATGTGCAGTGCAAAATTCAGAATACCACCCAAACAAAGGAGTTGGAATTATCTGCCTTTTTTTTATTTTTTGACTGATTTTGTTTTATTTTTATATGGCTACCTCGATCTAGAAAATGAGACTAAATAAAATCAAGGACCTGTCTTCCTAAAGATTCCCACTATGTTTTACCAAGTCTTGAGATATTTCATATGGAGATGAAAGTCTTATCATCATTTTTAATCACTTCAGAAATCTTTGAAACTTGATCACAGGGTGGGAACATCAGAACATAAATCTAGAGGCTACGTCTGAGTCATGAAAATAAGGAACAAGGATTTGTGGTGGGACTGACAGATGAACAGTGTTCCCCAGGCACCTCAAAAAGGTTTAAGCAGCCAAATAAATTTTGCTAGGGGATAAATTAAGATTGGGGAGTTAAATTAGAGAACTTCCAAAATCAAGCTGAAGTTCTTTCACAATCAGCAGGTGCATGGAAACTTTTGTGGTCATCTCCAGGAATGAGACTTAGGGCATTTGGTCACAATCACTGGGACAAAGTAGAAGCAAGAAAGAAGAGAATTAAAACAGTAACAACTTGGAGTTCAAGACTAGGAGGTAAAGACTGGTAGTTTATGTTCTGAGGAAGGGGAGGAACACTGTTGTTGCTCTTTATGGAGCAAGCTTAAACTCAAAGGAATTTTAGGTCCTCTTATAAAAGAGCATAATTTTGTGAGAAATCGACTTGTTTCAAAGCACAGAACCTAAAATGGGAACTGAAAGCACCAGCCTAAATGTAAAATGGGACCCGCAAAAATGAAAAAAAAAAAATCATTTATTTCAATTTGTAAAGAAAGCACAAATCAAATATTGTTAATATGATATATAAGCACAATATAAACTATTTGTACTACACACATTAAGAAAAAATTACTTGAATAAATTCTATTATTATGAAAAATACTGCAACCAACATGCTGACGTGTCAGGAAAGTGAAAATAATAACACTGACATTATTAGTACCATAAGCTGTTTCCTAGTGGTTTCCCAGGATCATCTATTTTCACTTCAAGCAGCTGTTTAAATTCTTTTTTTCCCCTCACCAAATCTAGTTTTGTTTTACATTTGTTATATAACTCAGACATGCAGTCTACTACTTACACTATTACTATAATCCTCACCTCACTGCAAACAGGGAAAAGAGACAATGCTTTTCCACTCTGAATTCAAGGAGGTGTTGATGGTTTCAGCAGGGAAGTGCAAGTTTAGGGAAGGAAAATATTGCTGGTTGCTGAATTGTTCTCTCCTCCCAGTGAGTAAAACAACCCTTTGAGTTAAAAAAAAGAAGAAGAATCCCTGACACTGCAAAACAGGAGGGGAATATGTTCCCACACAAAATAAGGTCAAATCCAAATCCACGGATGAGAAAACTGAGACCTTGTGAAGAATCATTCTGTTGGTAGAAGAATCCAACCTGTCACCAGCACTGCTTCTCACACTCCAGACCATCACCTGGACTAACACACCGATAAATTCAAGCCCATGTGCCTTCTCTCAGCCTCCCTCTAAATTCAGTCTGCATAAAAAATCCTAAGCATTATTTTGCAATAAAATTCCAGATTCATATAAAAAGAGAGGGGTTTTTTGGTTCACTAATCAATCCTAACACACACACACTTCTTGCCTCTGTCCAACAGCTGAAAGACAATTTAATTTAATAGCTTTGGAGAGCATACATAGAATGAACTGTAACTGAGGGCACTGCATAAACATCCACATCATGGAAATTATCATTGCTAATGTATCTTTCTCACAATCTCAAAGCAGTAAATAGATGGCCATGGGTTTGCCAAAAGATACACTTTTTTCCCCTTGGAGACTGTTTTTTTCCCAAAGGGTCTGAAGAGTAAGAACAACAGGGAAAATAGAAGGGAGAAGCTTGAGCAGCTGCTGTCCACAGAATTTTGCTGCTAGAAGATGAACAGGAAATACATTTGTTTATGATTGTTCCAAAGGAAAATGTCCCTCAACCTTTTCCTTCCAAGATTAATCACGGTAGGGTTACATTCTTAACATGACACTACTTATAAAAAAAACTTACTTCAGGTTATTAATTCTGCTTATCAAAACTGCTTCATCTAGTCAAACACTTTAGGTTTGGTTTTGTGGAGTCGCTAAAAATGCATCACAAATTGAAAAGTAAACAATCCAGCTGCCACTGAAATAGTCAGTTTAGAACTTTTTGCTGAATGTGAAGGAAGGAACTGGGGTAAACAAGTAATAAAACCGACTCTCACTTGCAACACTGTCACTTTTATTGCTTTTTTTTCCCTACAACTTTCAGGTAGCGAAATGGGCTCAACAGCTCAGCCTCCCTAATAAAAAACATACACACAGATCTGCCTGTATATTTGTAAGCCCTTTCAGGACAAACACAATTGCAGAATAATTGAGGCCAGAAGTATAGATCTCTGGAGGTCTATTAGCCCCAACTGGAGCTCTTGCTAAAGTTGGACTCGTTTCAAAATGACCTAAGTTTTCTCATGGCCATTTCTAGTTATGCTTTCAGTATCTTCAGGTACAGAAGGCCCACAGTTTCTCTGGAACCATTGGGAGAAACTCCTCCTCCTCCTCCTCTCTGCCCCATTTCCAGTGAACATTTCCCCTGGTGCCAACTGCAGCCATTGCTTCTTATTCTTTTGGTGTGCAGCCCTAAGACCCTCCCTGCTCCTGCCTTCCCCCTGATCTCTTTAGAAGTGTCTGACAGCCCTGCTCAGCATTATCTGCTGGCACATTACAAGCTTCAGCCTCCACTAAAACCCTGCCTTGTTCTGTTCAGAATGCTCCAGACGTGGCTTCAAGAGTGTCCAAAAAGAGTGAAGCCTTCCTTAAGTCCTACAAAATAATCATTGTTTAATGTTAATGTCAGTACAATGAGAGCACGTGGAGATAAGTTTTTAAAGATCAACAACATCAGGATCTCCACCAAGAAAGAGCATGAGGAGCAACACCACTAACAACAGCAACATCTGTGTGCTCCTCACTCAAGAGCAAGTGTGAAAATTAAGGAAACCTGTCATTCCTTCTTGTTAAATATGTTCATTACACAAGAATTAGGACAGGTGCTGCCCACAAAGCTCACAGTTTCAAAAACTGAATCTGTAAACACAACAGTCTCGTCATCCCTTTTCTCTCCTGTTTATGCAGCACATACCAAAGGGCTCACACTGGGTGGCTTTTCTGCACACAGGACAGAGAGGGGAAAGCAAAATTCATCAGATAAAACATTTGCCTCAAACCAACTTCAATCACTTCGTGCCCCAGAACCAACAGAAATTATTATTAAGCTTTCCTTTGTTTGTTTAATGATCTATTTGTAATGCAGAATATTATACAGGTATTGCTTCAGCCACGTTTCACCTGTTGCAGGTTTGCTGGAAAGAGCCACTGAAAGACCCTTCTTATTGGTTCCATCCTCAGTAGGTTCCCTACTTTTAGCCTCATGGATAAGGACATGTTTAATGGTCCCCTCTTAATTACCACAACTGGCTGGGGAGGGCGAGTGGCTAAAGGACAAAGCAGCCACTGTGAAGGACATTCCCAATCTTATCGGAGGTTCCTTTGGAGAAGAAATACAACTTCTGTCTCCACCCCAGTCATTAGTCAGATATAAACAGCCATTTGACTTGACATGGTTATAAGCTGTATAATCACAGTCCACGCTCCTGCTTTATGCAGTTTATCAGAAGATGGATGATGGCCCACTCCCAATTCCAGTTAATGGGGTTAGACACGTTTCCAAACAGCCTGTGCATGGAAAGGGAGCTCTGTGTGCACAGGGAATGATTCACTGCACCAGCTTTGGCCATGAGGAAGGAACGTTAAAAGAGGAACTTTTAACAAATAAATCTAATTCTCCTTATACAACTTAGCCTCCTCTAAGGACCCATAGCAGTAATGCTTCTTTTTCTCCTTCCTTTTTTTGCCTATTATTTTCAAATAAATAAACGCAATAGGCCACAGTTTCTGATTATAATCCATTAGTTAAGTTTTTCAATCAAGCTGCATTTTGAGGGTAAGGGTTTCCTTGTTCTAGTCCATTTGGCTTTCAGTTTTTATGGAATATTTTAAAATGCAATTTTAACAGCAATTTTGCAGATAATTTTTAGTTATATTATTATTTTAGATAATATTTAGTCATTAGTTATTATTCCCAATTATTATTACCTACAATCATTTAGTAGTAACCGTAATGTATACCACAAACTTAAGAATTTACATTTTACATGTTTATTGTTAAGTCATTTAGATTTTCATATTAAGCATTTAAATTGAATCTTATGCTGCATAAAACTAATTTTTTCATTAAGCTTGAATTTCTCTATTAATTCATATTATATGTTTAAGGTATTATCTTTTTGCCCTAAAGTATCAACAACTCACAAGTAATTATTTTTCCAGTTGTAACTATCCACAAATAACTGCTCAAGACTTCCTTTATTTTTACAGCATTAATAAAGGGACGAGTGTCTAGAAAGAAAGACAATTTACAATTGCTAAATCCTCATGAGTTTCAAAGTAACTCAGTCACCTCAAATCTACTGGTTACTTGCAAAGGATTAAATGGAATTTTAGAACAAGAAGCATATGCTAATAATATACAGAGTGAATGCACGGAAATTATATTTCAGTTATATTACCCATGTTCCTTTCACTGCTTGTAAAATATCACTATTAATAAATTAAAAATAAAAGTCCCAGAATATTTTTCCCCTATTCTTCCCCTTCAACTTCAATTCTCTTATAGGAAAACTATAGATTCCCATTGTCTTCCTCACTTGCTTGTACCAGATCCATCCCATTTCCCCTCCTCTCCTGCCCTATCACTCAGCTCAGAGCCAGCAGCAATCCCCCTCCAGTCTGCCCACACTGTTTTGTGTCTCAGAATTCCAGAAGAGAGTAAATTCAATTAGCCCAATGGAAATATGAGGCAACTGCAGACTCCCACAAATGCTTTGCAGGCCCTGGAGGATCCCTGAGGGATCTTTAAAAGGGAACACACGTCATTCCACGGCCCTTCAATGTTTTCTGGCCCTTGCCACACTCTACACAGAAGCCTTGTCTTGTTCATTCTGCTGTCCCATGACAAGCAATCAAATCTGAGATTTAAGATAATGACAAAGAAAATGAAGGGGAGTCAGCTGATTAATATCCTGGCACCTATTAGAAAATTCCAGCTTAATCATCAGCACATAACGTGTTCCAAGCACACAGCGTGGCATTGCTGATGGACTTCTCCAGCACTAGGAAGCAAAACCAAAAGCTCTGGTGAAACAAATGTTGTACATTACCCCAACAAAGCTAAAAGTCCACTAGGGTAAGTTGAAGAGAAGTAATAAAATGGAACTCATGTGCCAGCAGGACACACAGGCAACTCTTTTGAGGGAGACTTCTGAACTGACATTAACTGAGATTAAAACAAGTCCTTGTTGGTTTTGTTAAATACTTTTATATCAGTATTTCCAGACAGTTGTCTAAATGTGTCTGGTGCCACTTCCAGCACTGGGATACCCAGCCTGCACTCCATCTGCTCCTTCAGCAGCACAAATCCCCTGGGAATCCAAGGTCAGATCTGCCAGAGCCAAGCAGATGCATCCCCCTGCAGCCATGTGGGGGTATGGAATCATCCAGGTATGTGCCATGCATTGCTTACAAGCCAGAAAGGCAGAATTATACTCCTAGATTTTGGGCTCTCATAATTCTTCAGACATAACTCCTTAGTAAGTTTGATCCAGTGGCCAAGGAAGTGACCAACTTAAGTCATTAAAGATGCTGCAAAGTGGAAAACATTTGAAATACAAAGCTACGCGAGCAATTATTTTCCAGATGTTATTTTTCTTTCTCTATCCAAATTTGTAATGATTTCAAATAATAACTGCTGATTTTTTAGCTGTTTAACAGGGAGCAGCTATCAGCAAGTTTGTTTGCTTTTCTTTTTTCTGTCAAGTCATCCTTTTGCACAGAAATTTGAGTATTGTCCTACTGAAATAAGTAAAACCAAGACACTGCTAAGTTATTTTCCAGCACTCTCCCAGTACCTTTTCCATATTGTTCACAAAAACACGTTTTCCTTACGAAAAAATGTAGAAGACAGAGGTTTACAAGACACATAATAGTCATTATGTGCCAAGGTACAAGTTATGTGTTCCTTACACAAAGGAACACAACTTACACATCATCACCTCCTGGTTATTTCATTATAGGACAACTATGGCATCATAAATAGCTTTCTAATAAAGCACTTCCCCTCCATCAAAAGTCCAAAACTACACACGTATCTACCTGAGGACTCCATAAAAAGCAAAAATAGACAATAAAAAGCAGTTAGCATAGCCTAAATATATATATTTGACTATATTTACAATAGTCAAATTTGTGGCAAAGCTGCTATTTTTAAAAAGTGTCAAATTTAACCCCTTATCAAGAACACTTTTTCTAAAAACATAACATTCAAGAAGTGAAAAATACTGTCTAAAGTGTTCCATGCATTTGATTTCCATGCAAATTTTCATTTGCAATCTGCATCTGCTTTATGTTTTAACTGAAGATTCAAAAAAATATTTTTTACTGGTTTTATTCCCAGAATTTATAATAAAGCAAAACCTGAAAATCAATGATTTTATTTTCAAGATATTTAATAAGAAAACTCAAAAGGAGGCCGTTTGTTCATTTTGATGCAAATAAAATCAATGCACCTATTTTTGTCATAGTGTTTTTGAAATGTTAAGCCCTGAGATCTAAACAAAAAGCCCCAAACCCAAACAGAAACCCACCCTTTAACAGAGAGGAAACTGGTGTAGAACCAACCAAATGGTGCTGAAAAGGGAAGCTGCAATTGTCTAGTGCACCTGGAATTATGATCCATAGGAATTCATATGCATCATAATCCATTATCAATTTTAGTACTTATTACAGTGTGCTTTATTATTGTTTAATACTGGGACTAGAATGACTATTTACTAAATGATGATTTTCTCTTGTTACACACAAACTTTCTTTCCCAAACAGTATTTTATATTTTACATCCAGAAAGTACCTATTTTTGACATTTCCCTTTTGTGACCTAGAGATTATGTAATGAAAGCTAATTACATTTAAGTAATTGTCAGAAAATCTCAGTAATTTACCAAACTTTAATTCCCGGTGGCACCGAAAGTACCAAAAAGATGCTTTTGACAACAACTCGACAAGGCAGAATTTCCCTCTCCTTGTCATATAAATTATAAAGCAGACTGCCAAGAAACCCCTCAGAAGAGACATTCTGAATGTGGTGTTTTCTAAATCTCTGCAGAACTCAGGCACTGCTGGAGTGACTGTGAGCCAGTGAGCACACAACAATGGAGATCTCCCAAAGCGTGGCAACAAATCCACCAGGGTAATTTCAGCAGCACTCCAAGAACATGTCTTTTAAACTTCTAAATAAAGATATTCAGAGGCTCGTGTAATTGCCTGGAATCTCGGGAGTCAGTTCAGAAACAAATTGTGCCACAGGATTTCCTGCCAGGGAAGAGTCACCTTAAAGACTTAACAGGGGACGACAGCAAGTCCATTAGATCAAGTGACCAAATCCACCATCAGCCTGACATTCAGGGAGGGGGGAAAGGGGGCAGCAAATTAAGCAGCCCTTAACTGGGCAAATACTGACATCCAAAAGGAGTAAGGAAGTGCAAGAGAATGGGATGTCAATCTATTAGTGGCAGCCCTGAAATGGCTTTTAAAGAGGATAGATGGAGCAAGGAAAACACAAGCTCAAGTAACCTGTCTAGTAAGTCAGTGAGAAAAGCAAGCCCTGGAACACTAGAGAGCTTCAGGAGACAAGTGCATTGGGATTCTAAAGCACAGAAAGAGAGGTTGGACATTACAAAGCCAGTTTCTTGCTGGGGCACTCAGTTTTTGCAACAGTAGGTACATCTATAAGGTGTAAAAGTCACACACATTGCAGTGCCTGCTTACTTATCCTAAGATTATTATGCATGATACCTCTACTCCCAGCCCCACGAAACATCAAATTCTCCCTGTAACTTCCAAATAATAAAGAGTGGAATGCAGGGAGCTTTGGAAGAACAAGTCAGAATAAGTTCTGGCCAACACGACAGGGCATCTCTTTAAAGTGACACAATAAGACCATAAAGGGACATTAGAAGGCAGGCACTTAACTGAGGCTCAGGGTAATATTCTCCACTGGGAGTATTAGCACTTAATTGGGAACAAACTAACTGACTGCCTTAATTCTGATATATTGCACCATCTGTAGAGCACAGGTTATAATTGATAGGCCAGCTGGATGGGAAAGAAGGTACAGCATGTGAAATGCTCTCCTATGTTTCGCACTTATTATTACTTTGCTAAATTGTTAAAGTTTAAATTGTCCTTTCTGTTAAATGGGCATTGTTTTGTACTTATTCCTTGTTAATTAACATGTTATGAAATAGGTCACAGCATTCAGTCCATGACAAGACTATTACTTTGAAAATCTCCTTGTTATCTCTCTCCACTATAAATTTACCTCAATAGAACACAGCAAAGAGGTCGTGGAGCTGCTCATGACCATGATCCTGTGCAAACTCATGACTGAATTAAACAGACTTCTCAATTCTTATGCTTCTCTTACACTTACACTACTATAGCTCTGACAAACTATGAAACAAACTTCCATTCATTTGTCAGCCTAGAAAATAAGAGGGAACTAAAAATAAAATAAAAGAACAGCCTAAAAATTAATAGAGAATCTCAAATCTAGGACCAGCAAGGTGAAAATTGGTGGGTTTGGGACCAGTGAAGTCTGTAGCAATTTATTGTCTTCAGGCTACTGCTGAGGTAAATTGATCTAAGAATTATAAACTTGCAGTTGGCTTATTCCAAAATTTGGGCAACTTTGCAAACCTCTTAAATGTATTTTATAACGTATTTCAAGAGCTGGTCAAGAGTGCCTGGACCTTACAATAGGCTTTCTCCTATTTAGTATAACAAAGCCCAAAGGGGTTAATCTCAAAACCTAATGGCAGATGTGGAATAAGACATTTCGAGTATCTTGCTTTCATTGGTATTCAACTACTCTCACCATGGAATTTTTAGCTGTAAGACAAAGGAAAATATTCTTAACATGACCCTGCATAAATCCTTACTACCTTAGTATGAAAAGAAGTTATTGTAATAAATGGTTTTATTGATGGATTGCATGATTTACAGGCGTTTGCATTAATGTAACATGGCAAAGAGGGCAGTTAAACAGAGCAAGGGTGGAATTCTGACTCACTGATCATGCATAGAAAAATCAAGAAATGGTTATACTGTAAGGAGATGTCTCTTCTGATGGTCAGTTAGGATCTAAAAAGCCCACTCACATTTTTATTTTGATTTCAGAACGAGCTGAACTGACAGAATGTGCCCCAAGCCATGGCAGCCCCAAGGGCAGCAATTCCCATCGTTACCTCCCGTTCAAACACACCTTGGAAGGAGCTGCTGTCATTCCTGAACCAAGCAGCACAGCACGTGTTAATGAACAGAAATAAATACAGCACCAGTGTTGAAACAACAAAACTCACGAGCTGCCATCCAAAAAAAAAAACAAAAACAACCAACAGCTCACTTTACATGTTGATTTTTGCTGTTCTCTAACAGACATAACCGACTTGTCTGCATTCCAAAATGTTATTGATACACTTCATTGTTCTGTTTCTGTCATGTAACCAAACACATGCAGAAGTTATTTTGGTCTCTGAAAGACTGGGATTAAATTCAAATTAATTTTTTTTTTTTTTTTTTGCAGAAAAACAGAAGCACATATAGAGAACAGTGGTTTTCAAAAGAAACTCAGGAGCAAGTTTATCTCATAAATGCTTCTCTGGCATTTCAAACACTTTCTAGGGGAAACAAAGATAACTTGAAGCTTCTTGTCACCTGAACCACACTGCAAAAGGTCACTACAGGTAGACCAGTGCCAGAACAGCAGCCATTATTAAGCTCCAAATGGCCTGAATTCTTCCATTTTTCAGTGACAAATTTTTGTCCAACATCAATTTAATCTATTTTACAAGTGATTGCTTCATGTCCTGCACATACCAGGAAGTCTCTACACATCAACACAAGCACAGAATCTACACTTAAACTTTAAATACACACTCTAATTTCACAATTATTGTCTCCTGTATCTTCCCTAAAGCAAGAGAACACAAGAAAATTACCACAGTTAAGGATTCCTTTTCTTTGACTTCTATGGATTATGTACTTTCCCTACAAGAAAGTTAATCAATAAGCAGAAGTCAGGCTGGAGAGAGGCCACAGTGCTGCCTGTTACACTGTTCCATCACACAGCACATCCCAATTCAATCCAGGAGAAAAATCTCCACAAGCACGTGCAATTTCTGGGTTTGTTGCTGACATTCTGATCTGCTGAGCAGCTTGACATAAATGCCAGAAGTATTATGCCCCATATCCATTTAGCTAGAAGGTATGCAACCTACCTGGTTCAATAAAATATTTGCATTTATCTGCGTAGAAACGGAAAAACTGAGTTATTTAGAAATGCTACTTGTGTTATCCCCTCAATTTTATCAAGTGTGTTGTCACCATGCAGGGCAGCATCCATCCAGGCTGCTTGGTGTGGAAGGCACACAGCAGCACAAACAGAGATAACCTGAAATTAAAATCATAAACCAACTGATAAGAAGGAATATGGTTTAAAAGATGAAGGATAACAAAACACCATATGCAAATACAATTTTTATTCTAATGTAATTTAATATATACACACATTTTAATTGCCTACTTCAGTAAAAGCACAATGAGACAAAGAACAAAAAACATATCAGACAGAATTTGCTCTTGTTCTTACATTTTCAGACTTAATTAGAAATATTTTTGGGCAAATATATATGACTTGCTAAAGAACTTTAATAACAAAATACGTCATGATAAATCTTTACAAAGATGAAAACAAAACTCTTTAGACTTTAAAAGTGCATCTGAGTACAAATGTATGATTCATTCCAACTAACCTTGCTTATTAAAAAGTAATAATTAGGACGGATTATGACACAAAGTGGAAGAAGGGGTTGACTTTTAGCCAAGGAGAACACAGAAACATATCCAAGCATCTTAAAAGTTGAAGCAACAACCAGCTGCAGTTTTGGCTGCCATTAAGCACATTATGTTATTCACTGCAAATTCTAGGAGCACTAGATATAAAAATAGGCTGTTTCGTAGTAAAATGTGGACATTATTGTATTTTACTGTCTAACTTCTCAAAACTGTTTACAGACTGTTAAAACTCTGTTGGTGGCTCAGTATTCTGCACACTTCATTAAATTGTTTTCCTGTCTCACCACTTTCAAGCATTAATAATTCATGGTAAACAAAAAATAATTTTACAATCCCTAAAAAGAAAACAAAAATCTGGTGAAAAGTACCCAAACCTGTTCTTCAAGTCCATAAATAACCCTATTATCACTACTTTCCAGCAAAAGCTTCTTATCAACAGTGATTTTTCTATGATAACTCTAATACTGAAATTAAAGCACATACAACAGAGTCCTTTGACTGGGATAATCAACAAGAAATCCTAAGGAAAAACTTCACTTTTTTGGAAGTGCTTGCCTCACTGATTCCATTTCATATCTCAGTGCTGGCTTTTATCTTTAAGTAACTGAGGACAGGTATTTACAGCAAAGGCTGAGGGACATCACATCAAAGGGCCAGTGGCAAGACTACAGAGAGCAGTTTTCCTAAAAGCAGATCTCAGGACAAGCTCAGTAACTTTGACGCCCCAAGGAGAAATGAAGGATCCCATTTCAAGCTCAGCTTCTTTTTCCCAGAGCCAGCACATCTCCAGCAAGCTGAGCACAAGGGCCCTATTCCTGAGAGACAAAAGAGCTCCAGTAATGCTCCAAATTCCATGTGCCTGAATCCAGGAGACAGCATTTCATTCCACCTCTCATCCCTGAGGCACAGCTACCTTTCCTCACCGTGCCTTCAGGATGTCAAATCTCTGCAGGTTTTCAAGTTGCATCTGTTTCCTTTGGTTTCCACGCGCTGAAACTGGGAGGAAAAATGTAGCACGTTCCAGCCATGAGTGTGTGGGTCAGTAATTCTCAGAAAAATCAGATTTAAGGAACACACAGTACCAAACACAGTCCCTGGTCAGCCCAGAGCACTGCAAACAGCCCGTCCTTGCTGCACAGAGCCCGTGATTTACAGCACTGCCCGAGCCCAGGCAGCAGCCACAGCTTCCCTGCTTGACTTAATAAAAGACCTTTTCTGTGCAAAATAGATCAAAATCAAGAAAGCAAGATGAGGAAGGTTCATTTTTCAAGTCTGATCAAACTGGGGAACTACTGGGTGCCTGTTCTGGATTAAGGGAGGGATGATCAAGGAGAGAAGTGACAGAACAGCTGAGGGGAAAAAGAAAATGAAGGGCAATTTTGGGGGGAAGGTGAGGAATAGGACAAAACAGAACAGATCAGATCCAGTTGAGTAACATATTTTATTTTAAGAGCCCCTTGGCTATGCCTTGGCTCAGTTTTATCTGCAGAATATATCATTTCTCACAAATTTTCCTGCAGTAGCCTTTTGATGAGGTGGCACAGTAATAAATGGGGAGATAATTTGAAGTGTTGAACTTTTATTGCTAGTGAGGAATAAAAGGATTTTCAGCTCCCTGGCTGAGTCTGCAGTACTGACAGCTGGAGCAGGGAGGGAGAGCTCCCCCAGATTAAAACCACTCACAAAAGGAGAATAAGTATGGATTTCTCATAAAAATAACTTCAGAGATAAAACACAGCAGCACTGAGTACCCACAAGAATTAAACCATGATTACCAACTGAGTTTATTAACTTGGCCTGCCAGTCTCAAACAAATGAAAAAGTGGGGACATGCACACACACATTGTTTTCACAAGTACTGGGAATTCACCAGTGCTCTTTAAATCACTGGAAAATGTAAATGCTCAACACAGAGCCCTGAGGGTGTAGTTTACAGGGAGGATCCTGCAATGCTGCCCCAACCCACTGCTCACTGCAGAGAACACTCCCCACCCCACTGTGTGTGAAGGCTGACCCAGCTCAGCTACAAATATTCACATATTTGTGAAAATAACTTCAGAGGCTCCAAAGAACAAAGGACTTTAGAGAAGAAAAACTCCTTTAATAACAGCACACTTTGAAAAGTACAGCTGCTTTACCTGAGCTTTCAATCTGCTTTATATCCCACCACTTTAAGTACAAAATCTAATTAATAATGACAGAATGATGTATGGTGACATCTAAGGATGGCTTATGATTTACATAACATACTTACATTCCCCATTCAAATTAACAAAGCCCATTCCTAGTCTGATATTCTGTCCTAACATATCTACCTCTGTGGTTACAACACACACAATCAATTTGGAATGTTGACTTGAATTACTGAAATGTAACTGCCAAGTAACTCCTTGACAGTGAGAAGGCAAACAAACTGTTAGCACTAATTCTTCTGAGTACTTTTCATGTTCCTCTCACCAAGAATACTGGTGTGTGGGAAAAAGATTGTATATATATATTTTTATATATATATATTTATGTATTCACACACAATAAGTAATCTGTGAACACAGATACAGATTAAAACAGTAATAAACAATTCTTAAAAATAATAAATATCAAATATCATAAACACATTATGGAAAATTAGTTAAGCCTTCGGAAACTCACTTTTGCCCCTCTCAAAAGTGAAAAAAGAATAAAGGAAATAGGCTGTAAATTATCCTTAAGACGTCTTTTAAAAAACATATTTAATGACCTCTCCCTTCCTAATAACACTCAAATTGCCAGTTAAAGGCACAAGGAAAACAATATTTCACAATATTTTGAAGAGTCTTTCAATAGATCCGGTTTTTTGAAGACATACTAATACCGTAGCGTTATTTTTTAATTAAAAATTAAGTAGGTTTAATTACTTAATCTCTTGTACTATGTCATGATATTTCAATTCCTCTTCCCCGAGTGTGTTTTTCCTCCAGAAGCCGCCCCCTGAGGAGCGGCAGATCCAGAGCAGCCCCAGCAGAGAGCGCAGTTGCCGTTTCAATGCGCTCCCCAAAGTGCGAGCGGGGTTTGCGCTCCTCTGCAGGGTCGCACCGCAATTTATAAAATAAATAAATAAATAAAATCCCAGGAACTTCAAAACGCCATTTGACATTTTCAGCACGGATTTAAAAAAACAACCTTATTTTTCTCCTCCTTTCTAGCGTTGTTTTTAATCAAGGCAATAACTTGGCAAACACGACAGCTCTGAGCAGTTCCTGCACTGGTGTGTGTGAAAGTCCAGCAGCACACAGAGAAATCATCTTGAGCTCTGCACAGGTTTTGAACCTGTGATTATGTGCCGTGTGCTGCGCTCTGGGAAAAGCAGGTTCGTGGCATTTCTCATGAGAAGTGGGGCTGTTTAACCCCCAGAACCCGCAGCTCCCCCGCTCTGAGGACTGGCAAACACAGCGACTGCACATTGCAGGGCTGGGTCACTCAACAGGGCACTTCACAGTGCAAGGAGTGTCACCTGCAGGCCAGCATTCCCAGGGCCTGAAAAGCAAATCCCAGCATTTTTACAAAGCCTGCTGTGACCTTCAGCATCCACAAGTGCCTACACCCAAACCCTGCAGCACAACTGCTCTGCAACAAATGCATCTCCCCAGAGCAAGGTTCCACCAGCACTGCAACAGCAGTGGCCAAGCTCCTGTGTCTGTGCTGCTCCATGTTCCACTTCAGCATCATCCAGAATGTTCAGTGAAAGCCTTTTGTGTTTGATTTATATTTTAAGGCACGTAGACAGAAACAGAGAAAAGCAGGGAGAAATCAATATGAGCTAGTGACACTTTGGAGACTTTTTTTTTCTGAAGAACAGAGGAGATGTTACTACTGTTGTATGACTTAACATGTCTTTTCACTTTCTCATTGTTTGCTGAAGGGTAATTAAGAGTTTAGTCAGCTCTGGATAGCTTTTATGTGAAACACCAAGGAATTCAACAGAAAAACCCCAAATACCTAAAAACTAGAGTTGTCATTAAACAAAGTTTTACCTTCAGCCTTTTGCTTGTTTGCCCTCCTCCCCCAATCCCATCTCAGGTTTTGGTCAGCCACGTGTCCACATTGCACTGGTCTAACCTTCAAACCTTCCTCTCTAAGTCAGTGTGTCACAGACTTGTGACAACTCCCAGAGGAAACTCGTGCATCTGGTACAGAGGATACAGCTGCAAAGGAATCGAGTTTGCAACACACTCTGTTCTACAGCTCCCGGAAAATTGTAACAGTAGCTGATTTCACTGGAAAAAGGCAAAGGAGGAGGGGGAAGGCAGCCAACAAAAAGCCCACCTGCAGCACAGGAAGTCAAAATTCCTCAGCTGTGGAAGGTGCATCTTTTCCTCCCTTCTGCCAAAGAGGAGATAACTTACACTCCTCTCACATTACATCTCTGATTTTGAATTCATCCTTTCATGTATTTTTGAACTGCTTTGGGTATTGAGCAATTGAGGAACCATAAAACCACCACTAAAAGAATACCTTGCTGGATAAATACGGTGGCAGCGAATGTCAGAGGTCAGCATTAAGCCCTGAAAAGTCAGCAGAGGTCTAAACAAGATGCTAAATAAAAAATAAGTGAATGCATTATGAAAAACATATGGGAAATACTTTACTTTTCATTTTAATTTCTTAAAACCAGCATTCTCCCCCTATTTTCTAAGAAAGGCTCTGCTTTCTTTGAATTGCAGGATTCCCAGCTCCCTGTGAAGAAAACTATCTAGGAATCTCTGCCTCTTTGAGGTAGTAATCTGAAGGAGAAGCCTCCTGAGATGTATTTTCCATAGTAAAAATATATTCTGGTTAGTTATGGGTGTTTAAAACCACATGGATTATATTGTTTTCTAGTAGACGCAATTCAAAAGAAAAAGCCATAAATGGCCCAACCACCACATGGTTATTTTCAGCCAAGTTCCTGCAGTGAAGCTCCCAAGGCCACGAGGTCCATGACCTGCCACACGACGGAATTTCTTCAACTAAGATGTCTGGACAACATCAACATTCCAGACAGACTCTAAATTTTGACCTGAACTTGAGCTGATCTGACTTTCACCTCATGTCAAAACCTGTCTCCTGAATTACCTCAGCATTCCCAATCCACCTTGAAGTAAACACTCTTCTGGAAATTTCAATGGTCACTTAGTATTTCTCTAGGAACATTCTGATGGAATAAACTACAGCCACTAAAAACCCCTAAAAATGAGCTTTCAGAATATTTTTTCTACAAATCAATTATCAAAAACACAATTAATTTATTCCATTACCTTAGACAATATTATACCACATTATAATTCTCCCTTTTAGGATGGCACATGATTTTATTATGTATTCTATCAGTTTTGGGAGGCTGAAGGCTTCTGGGTAGAGTCTTTTCTCCTCTATCTAATAAAGGTTATTAAGAATTTAAATAAGACTTGAAAGTGAGAATAATTTAGACACCAAAGTAATGGCTATACATATCTCAAAACAGTAGTTCATTAGTGGGCTGATATTCAGCCAACTAGATTAAAGCCTCTCATTCCTTTTCCTAAATAGCTTTCCACCCAGTTCCTGAAATCCTAAACAAAAATTTCAGCCCACATTAAATTGCAGGACTCAAAGCAAGGAAGAAGTGTAAAACTCTGTACTCTGCCCAGATTGTCTTGGTGGTTACAACCAGCAGCAGCTTCAGGAAGAAAATGGAAGAGCAGCGAATCTGCAAACGTACCCTCGTACTGCAGCTCTTTAAAAATCCCAATTAATCAGACCAAACGTGCCCATTGACTTCAGCACCTGCAGTGGCAGTGCCAAGGTTCTGCAGCACATTCCACAGCAGCAATCTCACAGATGCTCCATCAGCCTCCCTCCCTCTCAGAGCAGGACTGATGTCCACCCTGAGGACTGGATTATGCCATACTCCCATCACCAAAACCAGGGAGCATGCAAAATTTATCACATACATGTTATAGAAGGCTAAAATGTTTCATTTCTGCAAGCACACTCCCTCAAATTCACGACAGAAATGAGACCTGAAACTACAGTGGCTTCATCTTAAAGAATTATGTCCCATACTTCAACTAAATATTTGTTCCTGTTTTATTAATTTTCTAAACCAATATATAATAAAAAAAAATCCAGTGGTCCATGTAACCATCTGCATAGTAAAATTATGGCCAGCAGCCAATTTGAAGCGAGCTGATTCTGCTGAAGAGGTATCTGGGGTCCTTTAGATTCTCTACTTGGTGACCCTCAGAGTGGTTTAATAAAAAAATTTCATAGGATGTGAACCACTGAGCAAGAAAAAAAATTACTAAAAAACCGATTACACTATTAAACTCTATGAAATTGAGTTTGATACATCAAATTATTTTTTAAAAATAATACTTAAACTCCGCAATACCATGGATCATGTATCAAAGTTACAGTTAACAGCAGCTTGCACTTTATTTTTTCATACATTGGAAAACAAAAAGGAGTCCCAAGGAATGTATAACACGAGGCAACCCTAGAGGAGGAGGAAAAAGGCATTTCATTTCTGGATCAGTTGTCTGCAGTAAGGTCAGCTAAAGCACGGTTCAGTGCTAATAAATAAACCCTGCATATGCCAGGTAAACAAAGGAGGGGAGCTTTCCTTGAAGCAGCACTGCAGCTCTGACCTAAGGAAGCTGCCAAGGAGACAGTTTGTCATCACTCAGCAGGTTTTCTCCCATCCCCAACTTGCACAACTACTTTACAGTCTGACTGAGGTGGGAACCATCTATCACCAGCCTCCCCCTCTGTTTATTCATCTCCCCCGTTCCTCGCCCTGGCATCGCTCCTGCCTTCCCTGCTGCCCGCACGGTCCTCACACGGAAATCTGCCTTTGTGCTCAGTCAGCTGCAGAGCAGAGCAGCAGGGAATGAAAAATCACCTCCATCCACACCAGCAGTGCCAGAGTGAGCACCACTAGAAGCACAACAGCCATAAACGTGTACACAGCCCATGGCTCAGCCAAGTTTTCCTTGGACAAACCCCGCCGGGAGGGCGGTGGGAGGTGGTGCAGGGGCTGCTGTGCCCGAGCACACCCAGGGCTCAGGGCTGGGGCTCCTCCCCAGATTATTCTGAGAGCAAGGGGAGCCCCTGGGCTGTGCCAGGTGCCCCTGCAGGGACTGGCTGGCAGGGCAGTGAGCTCGGGGTTGGAGCCAAAAGCACCATCAACATCAACACAGGATCTTCAAAGGCCAAACCCTGCAGATGTGTCCAGCCCTGTTACAGGGCACTGCTACCAACAGCACAGAACTGCTCTGAAACCCAAATGAAGTCCTGTGACTTCTGAACCTGCAACTCATCCTTTGGACTACTGCCCTACCAAATTATTCACTTTTTTTCATTTAGTTGCACCTCCACACTGAGCGTGGTTGAAATGAAAAAAAAAAAAATAAAATAAAAATCAGTAACTCCTCTGCATTTTCATTTTCAATTTAAAGTCTACTCATTGCAAATGTCACTCAAGACACATGCCTGCCCTATTGACATCACATCTGATTAAGATGAGCATTGTTTCACCAAGAATCAGCTGAAGCAGCTAATAATTTTACCAGCTAGTGAGATCTATACATGATGACAACATAAAAGGCTTTGTTTCAATTTTTGTTTTCCTTTCTGCAACTTGATGACAGCTTCAATTTTTTCTATTAGCTAGAAAATTAAAAGACAGGTTTTTTTCCCAAGGATTCTTTTTAGATGTGTCTAATAATTACATTAACACATACTTTTTGCTTTGTCCTTGTACTGAAAAAATAGGCACAATTCTGCAGAGGACCCCTGACTGATGATGATCTATTCCAATGTGCTTCAGAGGTTAAAAGAGAACAACTGTGGTTAAAATGAACATTTCTCAACTCAGGACATGCTTCAGCGTGCCTTGCAAAATCCACAATGTGACTTCTAAACTTGTTCCATGCTCCTTTCTGTACCATGCTTTCCAGTCTAAAAACAATCCAGAAGCATCACCATGTTATACATGAATTTCTATAATCTATATTTGCACGATGCACACAATGTATTGCAAATTTTTAAAATATTTTAAGTGGGTCTAAAGAAAATAAAAATTTGAAATGCAATTACGTGCCACCTGCCTAGTTCAGAAGTTACATTCATCCTCCTGTATAGAAAAATGAATTCATTGCTAGAGGAGCATTTTGCTCACAAGCAAAATAATCCAAAATAGAGCTTTCCTGGAAGAAAGGCATGAGAAAAAAAAAATCCTTCTAGTTCTTACCATTAATAAAAATCCAACCAAAACCATAAAAAAACTCATGTAAATTATTAGGAAAATGATTGAATTGTAGAGGTAGCTGAAAATTAAACCCTTTTTTCATTAAATTCAAAATTAATGCTCTCTAGCTGTATGAACAGGTCTAACAGAAACTAGATATTCTAACCCACCATATTAATACTAAACAAATTCTCTATAGTATACATCAGAAATAAATTCTGACCAGACAGTATTGCAGTGCACTTACATTTTTAATCAATACTTTGGAGAAGAATCAGTAAGATAAGGTTTTTTTCTTCAAGCAGCAAGAATGCTGGAGAGTGAGATCTGACACATTTCTAAAGGTCACATAAAAATGCCATTCTTTTTTCTCTTATGAAATTTATTTCTTTGCAATGATGAATAATACCTCATTTATTCTAAGTACAAAAATAGCATTTTCTGTAGTTCTGTAGTCAGACTTTAACTGAGGAAATGGTAATACTGCTTGCTTTTCTATTTAACAGGTGGAATTAGTTTCTCACATTTAATATTTCATATATGACATGTCAACTGCAACCAACTGTGCTACATATCACACAGGCATTATGCCACGTGCAGGCAACTCAATTGTCAATCAAAATCAAAACTAATCTATTAATTATATTAATTACAAATCTGAGCCTACTCATCTTCATGCAGTTCTTATGAGGGGAAGACAGAAATTGGGAGGCAACATGTGCAAGAAAAGTGGAAGAAGTTATTTTCAGTAACTTTTGCAGTGGGACAAGTTCAGGGCCTCCGAATATTGTTGCTACTTGGACAAGGAAATATTGGCAGAAGGTGTTTTTTTAGACACTTCAGAACAAGTGTTAGCTACCAAAACCAGATGGAATCTACTAAACACGGCTTTAATTGAGACTTCTCTCTTTGCCCAGTCTTTAAACACATCACTCTGAAGTTATTACAGGATTACAAAAAAGAACAGAAAATATTTTTCTTTTCTTTTTTTTTTCCTAGCTACTAAAAATCAATATATTTCTGTCCTGCAAGAGCAGAGAAAAATCAGCTTCAAGCAATTATCCCTGTTCATAAATCTTGGTTCAGTCACAGTAACCTTCCTCAGCTTCATACAAAGAGGCAAAGTGTGTTACAGGAGAGTTACAGAGATCAGCAGCAAGACTTGGTTTTATTTACTGCAAACAAACTGCCTTGCATGTAGTCACTTTTTCAAGTGTTTACTAAACCGTATTTGGGTTGTCTTTTCACTGAATCACTCATTTGTATTTATCCAAATCCACATTATTACAGGTTACTATTGCAGCCTTTTGTTGCACTTGACTGTTCATCAAAATAATTCACAACTCTCTGTAGTTTATTGTGGGACAGACCCAGTGGAGACTCAGAATTTATTTGCTGATGTCAAACTAAACTTTTAATGGGCCCCTGTCAGAGACTGAGACAGTTAATGGCTTAAACATTGTTCTTGAGTGTATATAACTCATGAAATCTTTGAGTTTTGGGGACATTCCCCACCCCCAATGGCTCAAGAGCATCACTTTGACAGGACTGTGACCATCACTCACCAACAGACATCAGAGCTGCAACTGCTCAGCTTCATCTCTGGATCCAGCAGGTTGTGACTATAGATATCTTGCTACTTTTATCCTTGCTTTCTTTTCCTTGTACATTTTCTTGTGTTGTTTTTATGCTTTAATAACGCTGTGTTACTACAGATGACAACAACCAAAACGGCTACACACCTGTTCTCCTCTGAAACCAAACTGTTCTAAAATAAATATATTTACAAACACTGGTCATTCAGTGTTGTTTCACTCTAATCCACCCCAAGGGATTTATTAACAAGAACCTGGGTTACCCTCACCTTCTAGGCAGGTAGTCACAGCATCCCAGGCTTACTTTTTGTTGATGGATTTTCTACAGAATAATAATTTAAAAAAAAAAAAAACGGAAAGTAATCAAACATATCTGGAAAGCAATTATTTTCTCTACTCCTCCCCCACCTACAAAGCACTATTCTCTCTCTAACAATACTCAGGATGGGAAGCATCCAGCAGTTCCACCAGCTTTCCCCAAGACAGCAGCTGACATTCCACCTCCCAGCCTGGTGCTGATGTGCGTAAAACTCGTACAATGAGCCCTGACATTTGTCATTGTACTTAGCAACAAATGCATTACAAGAAATTACAAGGGATGCTATCAGAAAATTGCAAACCCAGTGAGTGTTTCGCCTGGTTACTGTAATTCCTCAATGCTGTTCCAATCTTGTGCAAATTAGAGCCACTTACAGCTCAGAAAACTGACAGGAAACCCAATGAGGTTTTCATTATGCTTTTAATAGTCTTCCTGGGTTACTTGCTGCTAAAAGATTCTCAAGAAAGAGCTATAAAGCCTACCCCTACATTCATGGCAGGTACAAGCACTAACCCAAGATAGTCCATTATACTTTTGGAACAAAAAGCCCAACCAAATTCCCTTCCACGAAAGGGAAACAGGACTAGCAAGGAAAAAAAAAATCCATGAGAAGGAGATTTGATTTACATTGCTTCAGTATTGTGAATGCTTCCCTCATGGCTAAAGCAACATGAACATTTTAATCAAATTTTGCATTTCTAAATCATGTTTTGTAACAGATTTATGAATGCTAAAGAAACTTCCTGGTAGCTCCTGTAACACATATTTCATTAGGATTGATTCCAAAACTCCTTTACTAGGCTGCCTCCAGTTCTGTGCAGAGAACACTTGTGTCACTAAACCTGCTTAAGGTTCTCAACCAGGGCCTTGTATCTTCAGCTGCCCTTTTACAGCAACAACAAAGAGCAGACAAGCTTTTGTTGTTCACAAGGACCATCACTTTAGTTGTTCCTACGGAATAAAAACATTTTAAGGCAAAATACTGCTTGTTACAGGTGTGTAGAGATTTCTCTGGGTGGGGGGAAGGGACAAGAGAGAGACTGGACTTGGAGTATTCAAATTTATCAAGGAAATGTAAATAGTTAGGACATGCCAAAATAAGGAGATGAAGCTCACTGAGTAGATTAATCTCTTTATAACAAAGCATCTCAGGGACTCAGTTAATGCTCTGATCACTCACCATCAGCAGCAATACATTCCTGTGAATTTTAAGACTCCTACCTTTCAAATGGAAGCATGTCAAGGTCTAAGTTTCTGTTTTTATGGAAATGAAGAAAGCAAACTTGTTTCCTAGAATTTTCTTCCGTTTGTTTCCAGGATTTAAAGAATATGATCTGTGAGTCAGCATGTCCTCAGCATCCACCTTCCTCATATTAACTATCTAAAAATACAACACTGAGCAGCTGGCACTATTCAAATGGAGAGGGAGTTCAGGCTATTTTTTACATGCTTAAAACCAAGTTCTACCAAAACCACTACCATGGTCAGGCACTGAAGCTTTTAAGAACCCAACAGCATCCAAGTATCTTCTCCACACTGCACACACTTATTGTCTGTGAACCAAAACTCCCTACAGAGTTATGAGCTTTATAATTTCACAGTTTAAACCCTACATCTTCCTGCAGCAAGCCCATCTGAGGTGAGTGGCATCTAAGTGATAGGAGGGGATGCCTTCAATTAAAACAAGTTGAGATCTGGTGTATAAATCAGTTTGTCTGTCATAATTCACCAGCCTGTCTTATCAATTCGGGCCTGGCATATGTTCCCTTAGGCAGCATAACCTGATGTCGTAAATTCATCATCTGCTGCTGCCTTTTTGGAAGTTTGGATAGGAGTAAAAGGTCTTTGGAAGCTGAGGGACTGAAGATAATTCCTTCTCCTGTGTTTTTCCCTCCATAAAGAGCTGGCTTTGGGTAAAGAAAAAAATTGGTGCATAAAAATTCTAGTTGAAATTTTCCCTCGGGACAAGAGTCACCAACTATTGCTTCCCTACACAATATATCCATGCTCCCTACACTATACATCCATGACTCTTTCAATTTTACGAGTTCCTGATTATGCCACCATTTACAGATGCACCTTTGTTCCTTTTTTGCCTGCTATTTAAGCACGTGGTTATTCTGAACAAACCATAAGGCACTTAAATCCACTTCAGATGCTGCAAATTGCTGCTTAATACTCTTTAAATAAAATAATCTCTACAATTTCAAATAACTATATTAGGACAGCATAATGCACTCCAGCCATTCCTCCAGGAAACTCATCTGTGGATGCAAGACAGAAAAGGCAGAGTCTGCACTGAGTAAAGAAACTCAGAATACAGAAAGTAGAAATCCCAATTTGTTTCTTAGTGGATAAACTCTCTTTGAGAGCAGTCAAGAGGAATACTACAATTGATTCCAGGCTGTACACATTTTACAGGCAATTCAAGTACTTCACCCTTGTGTTGGCATTTCCACCCAACCCACCAGTTTGCAGGACCCAATAACCTGGGCTTGGAGCTCCGTGGGGCTCACGAGAGCAGGAATCAGGAGCTCTTGGCTTCAATTCTTAATTAGGAGTAAAATTTACAATTTAAAATGGCAGTAAAATAAAATTCACCACCAAAGTTTGCAGCCAGATGAGAGAGATACTTCAAGATCTCCAACAATGGTCTCACATCCCAACTGTCCAACAAAGCCCGTGCTGATGCTCTCCCAGGACAAGTGAGGTGGAAGGATTTAAAATTCCAGAGAGCACAGGATATTTCATCTGTTTCTGCAAAACAATCACTGCTGGCATTCCCATATTTCTTGCCTGATCATTAACCACTGACATAATTAATATGCACTCACAGAAGCCCCAGCACAGTTAGAACATAATCACCTATAGATTTGATTCATGGAAGTGTCTTTTTGGAATAACTAAGACAGATTAGGTTCCTTAAAGTGTCTCGGATACAGAGGCAACAAAAAGCAAGTTGGGAGTTGCCAACTGTGGAAGGGTCCTAATTAACAACTCAATTAAAAAAGGCAAATTAAAACTTTATGGTTCGTTATCCTTCATTGCTTAATAAATTGTTTTGCTAAGCAAATGATTAAGAATGATTATTCCATAAAGCTGAAATAGTATCTGGTTTTCCACATTTTTTAAAAAGTTCAATAAAATAAATGCAGTTTGTCTT
This sequence comes from Neopelma chrysocephalum, assembly GCF_003984885.1. Classification (NCBI taxonomy): domain Eukaryota; kingdom Metazoa; phylum Chordata; class Aves; order Passeriformes; family Pipridae; genus Neopelma; species Neopelma chrysocephalum. The sequence goes on from NW_020897723.1 coordinate 2,301,606, forward strand.
CAAAATATCCAAAGCAGGACTTCATGTCAATTCAAAGACCACGACATAAATGTGCTATAATTTTTTATATTCATAGTAATTTTCTTTCTCATCTCCTCTTTTTTACATTGAAGAACACATCCTGCTCTTGTGATTAAGAAAATAATCTCAATCTATATAATCTCTTTCTCTTTTATAAATATATATATATTTTTATATATATATAAAGAAAATCTCTTTCAAATATATTTATATTGGGTTTTATTTGTATTGGGGTTTTTTTAAAACCACCAGTTTTGTGGCTCATCACAGTGAATTATCCTCCTCTTTACCTCATAGATTTCTTGACATATTCAGAACTTTCAGAATTATTGTTTAATAGTTCAGGACACTGAGGACCAAATATTAAACTAACAAGTTTGGTCATAGGGAATATTTCAAAAAGCTTTAAGAGACTACAGAATGATCCATATTTGCAGTTTTTAAAGATGTTTTTGTATATTTTAGATTCTCTGAACTGTCCCCCAAGACATTGTTTGCAACTCTGTGTTTCTTATTGTGTTGAACTTCTACAAAGGAAATGCTTAACACTGGCTAAACACACAAATGTTGAGATACATGTACATATATATAAAGATATATAGATATATGAATACACTGCTGGAAATAGGAAATCTATTATCCTGAAGAAGTTCAGTTTGTTAATTTGTAATTCTGTATCTAATATTAAATTAATAATTAAATACACTACAATTGTTCTCAGTAGAAACTCACAGTACTGAAATTACTCTTTCAAACATAAGTTCCCCCTTTTTTTTTTAAATCATACAGCAGTCTTGTGTTGATGTTCACTTTAACCCCTGAAAGCTGCATCTTTTATCCTGAAGTTACAGGACAACTTTGTTTCAAAGTCTGACTTATTAGAGGCAGAGAAAAAAAAACAGTTTTTCAGATTATTATCACTTCCCAAAATTTAGCAACATTAAAATAAAAATTAATATAACATTAATAAAAAAAATAAGAATTTCCCCAAAAAATAAAAATCTTGTGCTGTAATGGGGGGGGAAGTATCAACACAAATACAATCCATTTATGGGCCTGTTAAACATCAAATATCTCACTTTCCCCCTGACATGAGAATCTATCCCCTTTCCTGGACTTCATATACTGAAAACATTGCTCTACTGAGGGATATAGGATTGTCAGAACTCAGATTTGTCAAAAGAATTAAGACACATGAAAAACCTTCTTACTGGTTCTCTTGTTCCCCATCTACTGAGCTGCACAGAGCAGAGATTTAATAAACTGCAGCAGTTTACAATGAGAATTATCTGATGCCATAAAACACTGAAATTGCCACTCCACTATCAAATGACAAATAAAATTTTCTAGATAAGTTTTCCCTGCCCATAAAATTCAAATTAGTTACAAATTACTGGAAAGATTGGCCTTCACTCCTATTTAGAAGAGTATTTTTAAAAACTGGATGTGTCTATTTTTAGAACATAACAAATTGCTCCCCTGAGAGAACAGCAAAGTTGGGATAAGGTAGCAGCTACTTTAGTGGAACAGAAAAGGGAATTTTATTGCAAAAATAATTGCACATGATACACGAAAGAGGAATTTCCTCATTCACCACTAAAAATAATTTTGTTGAAGCTAAGTTAATTTATACATACCAGTTTTATCATTGAGAAATCCCATTTATATGGTCCCTATCCAGCCTATTGTACTTCTACAGAATCCAGTGGTTTTATTAACAATCTTTCTAAGCATCTTCAATGACAACCAAGACTTATTCAGCAGAAAAGAGACACGAGTTTCTGCATGAAAGCAGATTGTTTAGCAAGACAAGCAACTTATCTGCAAAACCATGGAAAGAAATTAATGTGCACTGCTGACAAAGAGATAAGTTACAGACAGAGCTTCATTATAAGATTACTCTTCATTATTTCCACTTGCTAATCAGAGGCTCAGAATTTTTATGTTCATTGTGGTTCTGGTGGGTTTTTTTGGTAGGTTTTGTTCCTATTTTTTTAGAGTTTATAATTAACAACATGTTTGGATCATGATTTTCCTGGTAATATGATGCACCTTGGGCAATACCCTGAGCAAAGCCTACTCTTACAGGAGCTAAAGTGAAGATCTGGTATCAAATATATATGTTTTTTATGACCTACCCATTATAGAAAGATATCCCAGAACTCCACAAGGATTTCCATGTCAAATCTTTCATCATTACTGAGTCAAGCAGTTCATCTTCCTGCATATACAGAACTTAAGGAATTAAATATTTATATAGCATATGGACTGAGTCAGATTTCCATGTAGGTAATGGGGGGTTTTAAACTCTCTGGCACACATGGAAAAAAAAAAACTTTTGCCCTACAATATTCTCTTCAGGTCTGAGACCAAAGCAGCAGTTTTGAAAACTAAACACAGCTTGAGAGCAAGGGGAAAAATACAGTCTCCACGAGGAAGGGGATGTTTTTTCCTGGCCACAGGATTAGAAAACAAATGTCAGATGTATTAACTGAATGCTCCAAAGCCATTTGTCACAATAACTTCTCAGAGATGTCCTTACTTGGGGACAAAGGGAAACATCCTCAGCCTGTTACTCCTTGGGCTGCTTAAGGCTTTCCAGTCCTTGCAGTCTCCAAGACAAACTGTGATAACTTGGTCACAGTTATTCCATAAAGTAATTATAAAATAGCTTCCCTTATGTTATATAAATGCTTATATGAATATGTTGTTTCCTTTTCTTTTTTACAACTTCTCGAACAAATAGACAAAACCATTAAATTAACCATTACATGAATAACTGTCACAGTTAGCAATTAGCCTTATCAGATCCTAGCTCAAAGCAAAAAGTACCTATAGGAATGTTGTAACATTAGAGATAAAAGATAGATTACCCTAAATCCAGAGATACCATTTATAGATAGACTTAAATTTAATGAAGTTTCCTTGAGTCAACTTAGTGAGCTCTGTACAAATCCAACATCAGGGGCTATTCTGCAGAGTAATGTAACAAATATCCTTGCAGAAAACGCATTTTTAAAAAGCTTTCTTATGGAAGAATAATCAACAATAGGTTGTCCTTAAAACACTAGAGGCAGACTTACAGGGCAGGCAGTAAATATGTCAAAACAGTTCCAACCCATATACAGATCTACACAATTCTATAAGTTGCTTACAAGAAAAAAAATAAATATAAGAACACCCACAGTCACTTACAAAAAATAATAGTTCTCATTTCCCAATATACAGAATCATCTGTACATATTTATAAAGGAAATGTGAAAATCTAGAAACTCGTGTAAGTTCAGGCAGAGCAACAGCTGGGAAATCTCATACTTGATACTTGAAAGAATACAGGAAAGAGAAGCTTAGATAAATCAAGAGCCTTGATATTGCTGAGACAAAGGACAAGCATAAATAAAATCCAATAAATTAAAGGAACTTTGAAGCTCTCTACGCACACTGCAAAGAAAGAAGGCTGCAGTGAGTGTAATTGCTCCTTGTGCAGACACAGAGCTGTCTCTGATGAGAAGGGACAACAGGGTTGGACTACTGCCTTTCATCTTCCCTGCTATTCCCAGTGGTTCAGTGATGGATTCAGTGAACACTTGGGAGCCCTCAGTGGGAATGAAAAGCTCCCCAATATGCAAACACAACTCATTAACTGCAAACCTACTGACAGTGGGAATCCTCTCCAAGACCTCAGGGAACTGGCTGGGAAAACTCAGGACACTGGTCCAGCAGGTACCAACGGGGCACATTTTTGGGAAGAGCAAAACCCAGCAATTCAGGAAAGATAAAAACCTGTGAGTTCCAGGGGCCACACATGGCAATGAAAGGAGGGTTCTGGTTCTGCACACACCATGCACAGTGAATTCCCACAGACACTGCACTGCTCAGGAAAATAGGAATTCTTACAAGCTGTATCAAAACCTCCCAACAGACCCTAAAGAGCAGGGCAAGACGTGGTGAGAGCTGGGAACACCAGCACCAACAGTGGCAAACCCCTCCAAGTGTTTTTCTTTAGGATTTCTTAATACTGGCATTAATAATGGTAAAACTGAACAACAAAAAAAAAGGGAAAAAAAGGCATGGCTAAGAAGAGATAAATTATCTTATCCAGCTGATGAAAGTTAATCCTGATGTTCTTCATGGTATTGAAATCACAGGAAGAGCACTTGGCAGAATGGCAGCTCAGGATCTTCCCACTGCCAGCACTGCTTTCACATGCACAACTGATTAAACAACTGTGTGAAACCAGCTGACTTCAAAGATGCATTATTAATAAAAGGAATTCCCAACAAGTTCTCACTGATGAAGTGACTCATGCTGCTGACGTGCAAAATCAGCTGCTTTTAGTTCCTTAGTTAATGATAGTTTGATTTCTGAAAGGACTCCTGCACTTCAATGCACAAATGCTCTGTGGAACAAGTCTTTAGTTTTTCCAAGGCCTCATGTATTTTAAGGAAATAACTCCAAATGAGAAGACTTCTTATTCTGGTGGTGTTGATCTCATCTGAGCTCTCAAACATGCTAACAAAGACACATGAACATTCAAAGGAATAGGAATTGATCTCCCTGCAGTTGCAGAAAAAGAAACATTTTAAAATAAGTATTGATTGTGCAGAATGAAATAAGATACTTGCCTGGTATTCATGATGAATTCATTATTGTGTGAGTAAAGGAAGCCAAAATGAGAAATACTCAAGGTAAATAGCTTTATTCCTTGTCCAGTAAAGATACAGAAACATCAGTTACCTTTTCATCTGAATACTCAAGTAAAATAAAATTTCACCTGAAGCATTATCCATTTCAGTCAAATGCTTACAGATCTCAAAAGAGAATTTAGTTAACCATGAACAAAGACAAAGGATATGAAAATGCCAAGCCACAACAAAAGTGCAAGAGACCATTTGAACACTAAATTTCAGACAGGATTTAAATCTGGGATTGTGGCCAGGATTTACCTGGGAACAAACACTGTTCCCAGGGGCACCAGCTAAGGATAAACTGGCTGAGAATAAACTTCTCTGATGGCAAAGCAAGTTTTAGGAAGACAAAGCAAGATCTACAACAAGGTGACAAAAAAGCCAAAGAAGTTTTACACCAAGAAGGCTCAAAAGAAGTTTATAATCATCACGGCATCATAAAGCAGATATTCAAGTTCTAGTTTATGATGACAAATCTTCACTACAAGTAAGAATTTGACTGGTCTGTTGTCATCTTTTCCTACCCACTGCCTTCCAAAGCACAGATAAACTCTTACTCCATTTATTTTAAAACCCGCTCAATTAACATTTAATACATTTTGATTATCTCATAAACTGCAAAATGCAAGTCTTTCCTACTTTTTAGGTCACGGATTTGGAAACTGTGAGGCTGGAATAAAGTTCATCCCTGCACCTTCTCCATCATACATGCAACGACTATGATTTATCATAAGCCACAGATTAATTAAGAGAACTTTCAGGACAGTAAGAAATAAAAACTGTTCTTGCAGACTTGAGGTGAATCCTATTAAATACAGCAAAATGGTTTCCAAATTGCAGGATGAAGCTTCTGCTTCCAGAAGTAAAGGTCACTCATTTATTTATTTATTACTTTCTATCACAATGATTTGTAGGAGAAAGCAGAATATTTCTAGACAGGTTTCCAGACACCAGGGATGCTTGAAGTTACATTAACATGGTTTATTTAGTGCTGCTCAAGTGGTTTTGGTGATTAACAGCATAATCTCCTCAGTAAACTATTGCACTCTGTTTCTGAAGGGACCAAAATAGCAATTCAACTGCACTGTCCTGCCTAGATAAGCAATTTTCTGCCACCTCAGTGCAGAATGGTCAACTTGTTTCCTCACCCCAGCAAAACATCATTTTCAGACCTATATTTATGATATTCCTGATATTATATATCATTAGCATATTAGCATTATTACATTTTTTATTTCAGGCAGGTATTTAAATGAATCAAGGTGGGTTTTTTCATTGCTCAGCCTTTGTTGTGTCACCTTCTGGTTTTTATATAAAGACTTACTTGGAAATACTAAAAGCTGACAAAACATTTCTATAATATTCCCCTCAGTAAAAGAGAGTATTTTAAAACTTTCCAAGCAGAGGAATAAACCAGTGGCCTCCAGGAACACCATGTTGTAATGCAGACAGTCTGTTCATTTTTCCAATCTGTCTTCCCTGGGCTACAGAGAGGAGCATTACTATGCCTGTATGCACAAAGCAGCCTGACATACACATAAATACCCAGAATATTGGGTAGAAACAGCATCAATGGGCATAAAAGGAGAGAAGATGGTGGTGAACATGAAAGCTTGGCTGCCCTGTATGTTCTTTGACTTTCAGTCTTCCTGTGTTAGTACAGGCTGTGTTTCCTTAGCAGGGGAGAGCCTGATGTTTATTAAATAATGACCATCAGGATGAGAGGTGTCATGGGACAAAATACTGCAGAACAGGATGGGTTTGTTTGTGGGGTTCTTTCCAAAATTTCATCTGTTCCTCACTAAGAATGCCACACGGTGCACACAACACACTCCAGATTTAGGATTTAAAAAAAAAAAAAAGTCAAGTTCATATAACTGGCTGATCAGATAATAAAAATATCTTCCTTATTTTCAGGGAGCTTCTTCAAAGCAAACTTCACATTCTGCCTTCAAAAGCTGTGCCAGTCCATATGCTCCAGAAACAGTCCAGCTTTCTCAGCCCTGGGGCTGTGCTGTTCACTCCATCACAAACCAGTTCTGAACTACTTCAGTTCCAGTGCCATGATAACTTTATCAATTTAAACTCACCAACTCCCAGCATACTGTGCAATTTTCACAGAACTTCTGCTATAATGCTGTCAAGATCCCACAGCCTGCAGCTGTATTTCTTAATCACTGAAATAGTAATTATGGTCTGTGCTATCACTGAATCCTCGCGATTTATCTATCCCCTCAAAATCAGGGGGAAAGTCTTATTCCAGGTTATTATTATTATTACCTCCTTTACTTCCTTATTATCTCATCACCTCCATCCACCACGAGGACTAAGAGGTAACCCAAGTATGAGCTGCTGCAGGGCACCCTGAATGCTGACGCTGAGCCAAACCACACAGGGAAGGTTTCTTAACTATGTGAAATTATGGTTCCATTCTCCATGGCAGTTTAGATCTGCTGAGAAAAAGAGGCAGCGATTTTCCTTTCCCTCAGGATTTTGTACAATTGCCACGCTTTGTGCAGGCTTTTTCCTCACGATCCCATAGCGCTCCTTGCTAATTTTTCGAAACTTCTTCTACCTGCAAGAAAGGACGCACTAGGGCAAGCAAATGCTGTGCTTCCTGGTTGAGATCCACTGCCTTTCATATGGATCCCACACATTTACATTGCAAATACGTCTTCAGGATGAAAAAGTCATTTAACTCTCACAAACTCAAGTGATTTTGATGTTGTATCCCAGAAGGACTCCTGCAAATAGTTACACTCCCAACTCAAAGGCCTCTTGCTCTGTTTTTCTATGATAGTTATATTTCTTGCTTAATTGTGGTTTTATCTTAAAACAACCAAAAATGCCTTATGCAAATAAGTCCTTTCAAGAATTCACTTTGTGAAACTAAAATAAACTTGAAGGTTTATTGCCTTGCAAATTATTCATTGTAGCCCTTTAAATGACAGGATACAAACTGTACAAAACACGGCAGCAGGAGAGACACGGAGAGTCAAAATTCTGTCATCTATTTTTAAAATCACATTGGGTGTGATGTCATGTTTCCCAAAGTCTGCCACCACCCAGCACTGGAAAGCAACTCTTCTATAGTTTGAAGGAATCCAGGGGACAGCATTGGGGCACTCACTCCATCCTTCAGCCAGTTTTAGAAGTGTTTAACTCTGGACCCTGCACTGAAAATCCACAACCTCAGTTTTCTGCACAGCCCTGACCATGTCCTCAACCTTTCTTAGGTTTGAACACTGCTGTGGTGTCAGGATCTTCCCACCCACACAGGTTCTCCTGGTCATTGCCTCTCTCTCCCCTCAGCTGCAGATTCCCACTGCCTTCATTAGTTCTGCAGTTAAAAAAAGGCTTCTTGGCTGCATTACAAGTATTTGGTGTTCTCATGGATCACCCCCTGGTCCTTCCACCCTCCTCCTCAAGTCTCTAAGACTTTTTTGAGTTCTGTAACAAACTGACCTCCTCATTCTGCTACATTTCCAAAAATCCCAGCTCCAGAAGAAATGAAGAAAAACTGATTCAGATACAGGATGAACATCCAGGTCTTTTATTGTGTCCTAACTTAGGGAAAATGACTTCTCTGTCCACAGCCTGAGGGGATCAGATCCTCTGACCTCCAAACTACACACACACACACACTTCCAACCCACTGAATTGAGGGCTATCATTTTTGTGCAAGACCATGTGCCAATCAGACAGGAATTGAGGTGTATCCCAGAGATCTAAGTTAAAACCAATTTTAAAAGTTTTCCTACAAGTCTAGACAATTAAAAACCCTGAGCACAGATATTGCTGTACTGCCACAGAGAAACTGTATCAACAGTGATTCAGATATTAACATACTGACTCTGCTCTCAATTTATTGTCAAACTTCCTTCCTCCAAAAGGATTCCACAGGAATTCTCAATGCAGCGTTCAGTGCCATATTTATTATTTCCTTCATAGCAATTACTTGGAAAGCATCAAATTTTCTACAGAATAAACTTACTTAGAGCAAAACCGCTTTCTCCACATTCTGTGTTCTGCCTCCAAGTAGCAACGAAAATAGTTATTTTTGGCTCATCCTCGCCCTCTGTTCCTGTTCATTACTGAGAAGTGACCTCTGCTCTGCCAACAGGCGATGTCACCTTCTGTCTCCTGCTGGGTACAAGCTCAAAAGAAAACATTTACAAAAGACCTGCACTTACCCCATGCTGCCTGCTGGGAGACAGGAGGCGGATTTGAAGAGCTGGAGATTCGCCTTCTCCGACCGCTTTCAAGTCTCACCAGTCCCTGCACCTCCAGAACAAAACCCCAGAAAAGAAACCCCTCTCCTGTGAGAGCACAGCTCAACATTCCCAGCCACGTCCACTCGCGGTGTAAGGGGCTGGAAAGCTTTTGCCAAAGGGAACATTTGAACTGTGTGCCCATCCCAGAGAATCAGGAACAACAATTGCTAATTAAAAGCATCAGGAACAACAATTGCTAATTAAAAGCATAGTGATGATGTTAAAAAAAAAAGGCAACTCGGTAGTAAATAAGAAAAGTTATGGGGTTTTTTTAAATCAAATATATTTGAGTGTGAGCTGCTAAGACAACTTCACAAATACATAAAAAACGTTAGAGAATGAGGACCAGCCATTTATCAATACAAGAGGCCAAAGTCAAAGTGGATACGTGACTTAGCTCAGCATCCAATAATCACTCTTCTTTCTTGAATACATTTCAGTAAGTTCAAATACAGGTTCTGACCATCTTATAGCTTAAATATTTACCATTTAATTATCACTTCACAAAACAAACACCACTGAAAATCTCTGCAAACCATTGCTTTCTATATTTTACCTCTTCTGCCCCAAAATGTGGTTATTTCCTTACATTTCTGCAGGAAACCAGATGGGCAGAGAGTACAACTATTTCTTCTCAACTAGAAAACACAAACTACGAAACTTAAATCCTTCCCATACTTCAGTGTCCTCTCTAAATGTCCCATAGAGCTATCACAGAGACAGATTAAAAACTATTTAACTGTAATAAAAAGCTGACTAATATGTACAGACTAGAAAGTTAATTCATTAGCACAAAGGATTTTGTATTCATTCATCTCAATTTTCTATTGCACAGAAACTTCCCATGGAAATGATTGTTTCATTCCAGCAGCAAGAGTCTTTTGCTTCTTATTCACCCTTGGCAATTGTCATCCTCTTCATCTTTACGGTTCATAACTCTGGAAACTGATCTCTCAAGCAACATGAATTTAAAAAATGTACACATCAAATGCTCAAAAGTAAAAGAATTTGTTTTGCATCCCTTAAATTTTGTTTTATGAGTGCTTTTCTAAGAACACATGAACAGGAAAAAGAAGTGAACAAGATACTGATCACCTTTCAAACATCAGAAATCCTCCCATTTATTTGCCCACACCAAAGACTTTTGCTTTTCACTCTGCACTGAGGAAACTCTTTGGCTTCTCAAAACAAGGACTGCTGTGCATAAACTGATACCACTCCAATTTCCTTCTCCTTCGAGGGAGGTTTGCCCAGAATCACATTTCCAGGAGACAAAAAACTGTCTCTCAGTTATTCTAATATGGAGTGAGATCTGTTGCACTCCTACTTGGTCACTGATGAATAAGAATTATAATTGCAAGGCAAACAACTTTAGAAAACATATACAGAAAGCAAGACCAGGATGATTGCAAATTGAACTCAATTTCTCACGAGTCTGAGACAAACAATGAAATCCAGCAGGCTGCCATTAATTAAACAGACTATTTCAGCACAGCAAAAGCATCCTTCTGGCAAAACCTCAAGCTGCAAGGAAGAAATTAATCCCAATCTCAGCAGCCAGTGTTTCATGGCATGAAATGCAACAAGTGATTTACTTTTTCCAGCCATGGAAGGCTTTGCCAGGAGAGCACTGAATATCATGAAATGCAGAGAACATCAGTGACCCTTCAGAACAATCTTCCCCCTTCACCCCCTATAATATGTAATATTGTGTACCCACTATTTGGGTTTTTTCCCATTAAAAAATTATACTTAAGGCCCTGATCCTGCTACCAACAGGAAATACATGATGTGCTCTATCTCTCAAGGGGACAGCTAAGGGGGTGCTGTAAAAGCACAGGAGTCCTATAGCCTGGAGCTGCTTGTAATCTACAGAAATAGCTGCCAACAAAGAGTTAAAAAGATTAAATATCAGGAGAAATAAACCATGTTTTCATTAAATTGCATTTCAGTGTAATGGAACAAAAGGTATTAAAACTCTCTGGAGCAGGGTTAATAGTAGATTTTATGGAAGTGGTTAATTAAGAGGTCAGTGATTTCCTAGTACATTTACACTGGCTTTATGGACAGATTTTGCTTAAGGAAGGTATCACCCCGTGTAAACCACTAAACTCATAAAAACTGAAGACAGCACTTTTTGAAAAATTCATTTTGCTGGACTGTGCTTTGCTGTGCCAGCAAACAGCACATGCAAACAGCATCCCTGGGTTCCTTCCATTCAGCAAGAGCCTTCTCCCAAAATTTCTGACAAAGTTACCAAGCTCACAAGCACTGAAACCACTGTGCTAAAACCACACACTTAAAGAGTGGATTACACATCCAAAAAAAAAAAAAAAAGGCATTGAATCCCTTTAAAATCCCTTTCTAAGCTGTTGCACTGAGCCTGGCTGGCTGGAATTCCTTTCTCCCTGGCAGCCCTGGTGCTGCTGTGCTTTGGGTGTGTGGCTGGAGCAGTGCTGGGGGCACACAGTGTCCTGGCTCCTGCCCAGCAGTGCTGGCACAGCCTCACAGCCTTCTCCACTTCCCAGGCTGCCCCTCCAGCAAACAGGCTGAGGGTGGGCAAGGCACAGGGAGGAAACCCAGCCAGGACAGCTGCCCCGGCCTGAGCAAAGGGATATTCCAATATTCTGTGCCCTAACCTGTTGCAGGATACAAATTGTGTGAACAATTTCTGTTGCATTTCTGTAGGCCTTGCTTGACATGACTTTAGAAGTTGTAAGCTGTAATGTTTATACTTATAGACTGTGTGAAAATATGTAATGTTTATACTTGTTAGCTGTGTGTCTAATTATAAGGTTTGAGAACATAGTATGTTTATAGCAAGAAAGCCTTGAGAAAGTACAGATAAAGGTACACCTGCAGATTTCAGAAAGCCCCTAATTGTGAAGGCCTCTACATGCCAAGTATGATTTCAGGCCACGTGGACAGAACATCAGGTCCAATGAACTGGAGACATGAGACGCGTGTACAGACTGAGCTATCCAATCACCTTGTTGTGAGCATGTGCCCAAAACAAACTAAACTGTATAAAAGTTGACTTATTTAAATAATAAATTGAACATATGGCCGACCAAATTGGTCTGTGTGCTTTATGTTCATGCCCCTCCATCGATACTAACCTGCCAGGCTCAGCGGGAAGAGCTGGAGGGAGAGGAAGAAAGGGGATGGGATATTGCTGGGACACTGGCTGGGCGTGTCTGCTGGGGGATGTGGTGCCTCACTTCTTTGTTGGATTCCAAAATTTGGATATGAGAAAAAGAAAACTGCTAGGTTTAAATAAAAGCCTTGGGCTGACAGAGACTGGGGAAAAACCTCCATCTGGAGTCCAGACAAGGATCCATTGATGTCACAGGTTTGGAATGTCCTGACCCCAAGCCCAGAGAAACCATGCCCTGATCTCAAGGAACCTGTGCAGAAGACCTTTTGTGTTTTATCTCTCCCTTTGTGTTACCTGTTCCCCCCTGTAAAATCCCCTAAGATAAAGTGGGTTTTTCCCCATGATGTAATTGTAAGACCCCAAGATTTGTTCATCTGGGTTTTTCCCTTATGTCATCCCCTGAAATCCCCTGTTTGTAATAGTTCTGCCCCCCAATGAATATGTAAACGCTAAACCCTTTAAATATGAAACTCTAAGTCCAGTAAAAGGATTCCAGCTTCTTGCCTCCCTGAGATCGTGTTAGTTTATTGACCTTCTCACTTCTTGGTCTGACAGAATCACTGAATCATTTAGGTTGGAAAAGACCTCCAAGATCATCAAGTCCAACTGTTGAGTGATTACCACCTTGTCAACTAAACCTTCACACAGGCTGGGGCCAGAGGAGTTAACAAGGAGAGTTTTGAGCTCTTTAGATTAAAAAAAAAAAAAAAATAGAGCACAACAAAACAAAACAAAACAAACAGGTTCAACTTCATGAGTTCACCACTTCCCATTTTATCTTCAATTTTGGGTTAAATGGGAAAAATAAAATAAATCCAAAATAAAATAAATCCAAGAAAGTATTGAGTAAGCCTTTGATGCACACAGAAAATTTAGTGAGGATTTCAGAGCTAAATAGTTATCGGAATTAAAAGACTTGCTAATTACTTCCCAAACCATACTGGTGGAACTGGTTGACTCCTCAGGGCTGGGCACCTGCCAAGGCCACCAAGAGAAGTTGGTGTGTTGGCTGCAGGAGGGACCTGTGAGGGCAAGGGCAGGACAGAGGAGGAGGGCGAGAGATCATGGAATCACAGAATCCTAGAATGGCTTTTTTCCCCTCTGTTTTACTGTTATTAAAGTGTCTTGGTTCAACTCACAGTTTTCTTGCTTTTTGCTCTTTCCACTCTCTTCCCCAGCCACAGCAGAGAGCAGCCAAGCAGCTGTGTGAGAGCTGAGCTGCTGGGCTGGGTGAACCACCTCAGCTGGGCTGTGCTCTTGTGCTAAACACAATATATACCAGGGAAACTGTTTCCATGAAGGAAACAGCAAATACCTCACAGTACAACTGGCTCATTAATTGGGAACAGACCATGCAATCACTGGAGAAAAGGCAGAAATTCACCTGCTTGAAACCAAGGAGAAAAAGCTTTGCTCAGCGGGCTGCACTTTCTCTCCTGATTTTACTGAGGATGAAGGGCAACAAAAGTCTCTGGCCAGTTCAGAGAAATTCAAATCATCTGCAACCAGAGCCAAAACAACACACAGCACATGGCCAGAGGGACCAGAAAGCATGTTTATATATATATATATATATGCTACAGATATTTTTCATTCCTCTTACATTCAGGGGAAGTATTTGGATGGGTAACTATTTGCTTTTCAAAGAGATTTAGAGTGGGACACTGCAATGTGCTCCAGGAAGGTTTAAACCCTTTCTTGGCTCTCTCCACGCAAAGTCCAATTGATCTCAAAATAATGAGCACCAACAAGAAGCAGTATCAGCAGCATATACTTAAATCATCCTCTAAGAATTGAGAATACTTGATAAATTTAGCCCAGTTACAGCCAGGGGCAAAAACTTTGCAATATTGGAAGTATGCTGCAAAGCAGAAATGATGTATCCACACTGAACAACCCCTCTTTCCGTGATTCTTTCTTGCTCTCTTCCCTTACTATATTTAGAAAATCGAAGTGATTTAATGTAAAACAGCAAAGCTGGCAAATTGACTGCAACTCTTAAGAAAAAAGCCTAGGAGGCTAATGAACCATTATGGTAAAAGCTGAATAAGCCCAGATCCTGAAAAGAAATTGGAGGTGTATTTTAGATATGCATGAAGACGATCAAAAAACCATTTCACAGAGATTGCTGTGTGCAAGTAGGGCACTTTGTTTAATCTTATCCAGCTACACAACTTAAATGAAACAAACCTTTAATTTGACTTTCAAAAGCATTAAGTATTTTGGGAGCTGCCTTGAAGTCGGCCAAATAATGTTCCTGGAGGTATTTCAAGCTGATTTTTAAAAGCCAACAGTTTCAATTATTAGAAAATAGGCTCAGCTATTTCCTCAGGGGAAGGGTGAAAGAGTGAAAAAACCCAAAACTTTTTATCATTACAGTTGAATCAAGTACAATGAAGAGGTTTAGTACAGATATAGAAGTAGCTGGTTAAAAAGGCAACTTAAGAGGGATTCTTTATGTTGTCTAAAGACCTGAAGTTTCCCCACTCACACATACATATCACATGGAAGTTTAGCTATTGTCCTCAAGATTTATAATCGTGATCTTAATTCTAAAAAAAAAAAAAGAGCATTATCAGAGCCAGTGTTTGTAGAAAATTACAGATCCTCATTCTGCAAACACATTTTAACTGAACTGAGACTACTCATGCACATAAAAATAAACCCCAGATGGACCTGTTAGATCAGGGCCTGACTGACCCCAAAGCAATAAAGATCAGAGATATCTGAAAAGCTCCTCTGGATCTCCTGTAAGGGCCTGAACCTGCAGAAACTAAAAACCCTTAAAACAGGGCTAAAATTGGGTCTCACTGGGAGAAAGTAGTAAAAAAAAATCCCACGCAAACCAAACTAAATCAACAATTAAAAAACATAAACCAAACACAAAACAAACAAAAAAACCCCCAAACATACAAAAACAAACAAAAAAATACCCCACCCCACACCCACAGAAAAACTGGTGGCTAATCAATATGCAGAAAGGACCACTAGTCATTCCTTACCTTGGTATGGTGTAATGATAAAGATTCTTTGGGACACATTAACAAGAAAATTCTGGAAGTCTAACAATTAGGTCTTATCATTATTTAACCAATTCTTGAAGCTTCTCGTTTCATTACTGTGTAACAAAACAGTAATACTGTCAGTGCAGTGTAACAAAAGTAATCACAGATTTTAGATACCAATTCATTATTATACTGCCTGGATACAAGGGTACCTGTGTGTCTTATTTTGATGGAAATTAAGATTAAAAGAGGCTTCTAGGTCAAAGTAATATCTTTGGTTAAACAGACATACAGCTGAAAAAAAGTCAACTTTTAAACAAAACCTTCTGGAACTCTGAAAGAGATTCAGCAACTTTCAAAGCTGCTTTCAAAGCTAAACACAAGTTCAGAAACACTGCTTAGCATTCACAGAGACGCAGCATTCTGACCCCTTGAAAAGAAATCCTGGTACCTTTGGAGCGTGAGTTGTAGCTGCACCCTCCTAATCTGCATCTATTTGTCATTTAGCCTATAGAAATCAGCAATTTCACTCCTTTCAACTCTGACATGAGTCATTTAATTCCAAATAAAGTAGGATGTAATGTACCATGCAACAGAGCCAAGAAAAGGAGCGTGTGCACTTCCCCTTCCTCACTATCACTGCGGGAGCAAATGGGAGAGCGCTATCGGTGCAGAACAGAGTCTGCACACAGAGCTGTGCCAGCCTCCACTCTGCCAGTGCCAGGCACCAATTCACAAACAACATTTTAAGGAGCTGAAGGTCTCACAGCGAAATGATCATTTTTAAGAGTGAAATTTCATTCTCACACACCACCCCTACACCTTTATCAGTGGGGAACAGCAGTGTCATCCAACGGTCTGACAGGTTAAAACATACTGTATGTTCCAGGGAGACTCCTAAGCCTCATTTCTTATTTATAAGTCTGGAGTTAGAATTTGAATGAACATGAGCCAGAATATCTGTCTGTACAGAAGATTCCCAATGCTCACTTTAGAGATTATCATAGCAACAAACAACTGGAAGAAAATTGAGATACTCCAGTTTTAGAGCGAGAAAGGTCACAACAACCCTTAACAGCCGCAATAAATTCAGTAATAGAAAATAATTTAGCAAGTTTAGAAAATAAGAGTTTGACTGCAGTTAGCAATGCTCTGATTAGCTGCAAACATTTCAGATATCAGCATGTATCAATATTCAGAGAGCAATCAGGTAACCATGAGCAATGGCCAAAGGAAATTCAAGCATGGCTGAGTCAGACCAGCATCCCAGGCAGTTTTCAAATAACAGAGAACTTCTTTTTCAGAAGCAGTTCCAGCTTTTGCTGTTTCCTATTTCAATAGCAAGAACTTTGAAGTGGGCAGGGGAAGGGGGACATGAGTGGCCAAACCATGCTCCTGCACTGCTGCAAATATCCTGTGCCAATGAGGTGCTCTTACAACTCGTTTCCCTCACACGCTGGCAGCACAGAAGTGCAGAGGTGCACAAGCCAAGATATCAGCTGGAAGATGTCTCCATACCTTGGCACACACCTCCACCTGGAGCCATTATCCTACACAGTCCATAAGGAATTAATGTGGCATTAAAGCATTAATGTGGTGCTTTCACACACACACCCCCCGAGCTGGAGTGCAACAAGGTACTTCAGCATCTCAGAACTGCTTCAGAGCCTTCAATCTTTTCCAAAGCTTACACCTCCTGAGTGTGCAATAGGAGGACAGGGAATGGTCAGGCTTTTGCTGGATGCTGAGGATGTCTTCGAATGATCCAGACAAACTGTTCCATTCTCATGGAGAAGCTGACTTGCTGCCATCCTCATTTCTTTTTCATTCTTAACTCTCTATGTGTTATACCTCTGTATTTAAAACCTTCTAGACAGAATACCTGAGACTGAATATGCAGGAAAGCAGTAACATATTTTCTACCCAACTCATTCATAAGTCACAGTGTATATGTACCGTGTTTATTATTTTTACATTTTCCCCTGAAAAAGGATAATTTGTCTGATCACACAGAAGGTTGGGCTCATCTTCAGCAAACACAGACAAATATATACATTTTGTGCACAAACTCTCTTCAAGTCCAGGCTCACTGTGTTATGCTTAAAAGTCCTCCTGAGTTAAAGAGCTGGCTAAACAGGAACCCAGAGTGCTGCTTTAATCTTCTCATTCAAAATGCAAAATGCAATGTCTTCAAAACCAGAAGGGTTGCAGGGAGGTATCACAAAACCAAACTGCAACTTGAGATTTTGAACTCCAGGTGTAGCCCAATGGGAACAGAAAGGATTAAGAATTATTAACTAAAGATATAAAGACTTGCAGAAAATTCATGACCTGAAGACAAGTGCATAAAAATGACAAACTGAGACTGAAATGGAAGAAAAAAAAAATCTAAGAATTAATGCAAAGTAATATCTATTAAAGTAACATTAACATACGTTCCAAAATCTCTCCTAGAATGCCTGAGAGAATAAAATTCACAATTGTGACCTGCTATTGATGGCCACCTCTTAATTTTTTTCCTTACAAAATTTTACTTAAACATAAAGTACATTGAGACAGTGCATATGGAATAATTTAGCAACAGACAAAATCCCATATAGGTTTATGTTGTACAGTGACAATGACATCTCACAGCTTGATTGCCACAATTCTAGCAACGCTACAGGTTATACCTACATTATAATACAATACATTTGAGCATGTAAATGTAAATTCCCAGACAGAATCTACCTTCCTCTAACCATTATATGATACAGGACAGTAAAGTATTATGTGTGAAATACAAATATAGAAGCAACTGTTCAATCATCAATTTTAAGTTACCGTAGCTTATTTAAAAGGCATCTAATAAATTAAGAAAACTCCTTTCCAACTAAAAAAGCCCCTCTCATTTTCCATAGTATACAGATGTAGTCCTTTATTTCTTCCCAAAAGCCAAACAGGTACTTCCCATGAAGGCAGTGATTTTTATTGATCTAATTGTTCTGCCACTTTCAAACAAACAGTCCTGTCAAGAATAAACAGAGTGGATGAAGTAGCCTGGCCTGTGAAGGAAGCGACTCAAGGTTCTGCATGCAACTGGAGCACTTCAAAATCCCATCATATATTGTAAGAGAACTGCCTGTAATTTTTCAACTGAATAGCCCTTTCATGATTTTTCAAATCCCGTGGGGTTAATAACTCAACCCTTAAGGGTTTAATAGAAAAGACATTTGAAGTGTCTTTAAGAAGTTGTTGTTTGCTGCCCTCAAAGCCCAACTCCAATGGAAAAACTTCAGGCCCCTCGACTTTATACTTGTGCATCAACTTTAAGCTGCTGCATGAAGCCCAGGGCAGATGCAGTAAGTTTGGGTTCTTTAAGCAGCATCAGTAGCTCAATCACATGGGTTACAAAACATCACAAGGATCTTAGATCTGAGCCCCAGATCTGCAGATGTTCACAGGAACAAATTTCCACGTTTCTGCAGCATTGTGGGAGACAGTTTGGAATTGAATGGATCATCCTGGACAATCACTTGTGCTACATGCAATCAAACATCAGTCAACCTGATTGCTCTAGATATCCCAACCCAATCCATTTAAGAGCAAAAGGAACATGAGCAAATACAGAAAATATTTTCAGATGTTCCCTTCTGGGTTTTGTTCTCGTTTCCTGAGGCTCCCTTTTCCACAAATGTGTTTGAGTTAAAGCATTTATTTTCTCAACAGGAACTTATAGATTTGAAAAAAATGCCATCAGCATCCCAGTTGCACCTACAAATGGCAGCTCCAGAGCAGGCCCTAACTTTCTCCAGAGCAGGGAATTTGGGTGGCAACTGAACAGCAAAGGAAGAATGAGAAGAGCAGGGGAAAAAGGTCCTGAGCCAACCCTATCAGTAAACAACAGTGATGTGCAGATCTGATGGATCTCACCTACCTGTAGCCTTGCTGACTTCTGGCAGTTATAAAGTAAATTTAATGTATTCCATAGTGCTGGGTTGCCAGGTCACACACACACAGTGACTGGTGACAATTCTGTCACTGCACTTGTGCCTGAGTCCCACAGGAAGCTGCAATTGCTCTTTATCTTCACCTCCCTAAAGCACCACTGGTGAGTTGGATGCTCAGATCTGATTCCCTGCAGGATCATATTTCCTGCAACAGGAACCAGGGGGAGCTGCCATCACCACGTGAATCAATGGGTGAGCTTAGAAGTGCTCACCCACATTGCAGGTTTGGACTAAGCACAAAAAATGCAGGATAAACTTCCTGCTGTGTCTGGGCTGCTCAGTGTGCCCTCCCCACTGCCAACTAGACACGTTCTGGGACTGCAAAAATGCCCAAGGTGCCCACACCAACGTGCTCATGGGTAAAAAGGAACATTTTCCCCTCACACTGGAAGTAGCTGATGCCCTGTAGGTTTTTTCATTGCATCAGGAACCCTACCCATAAATACGGATCTGTTTGCACATCATTTAACATCCCACTTACCTCATTGAACATACTGTTCCCAACCACTGCAGTTCAAGCAAATCCCTCGAGCAAATGGATAATAAATGGTTTTCTCAAAGCCATTTACAGAAGAGTGTTAATACTATATATTTAAGCCTCATTTAAAACACTCAAACATAAACAAGATGACTTACTCCACTGGATGGCAAAAGAATGCTAACTTGCTTTCCCAACATTCACTCAGGATGTGCAAGCATACAAGACAAGAAAAATTAATTCAAAGAGCTGCAACCCCACAGAGAACAAAAAAAAAATAAAAAAAATGGAAAGATCTGGAGAATTTCTTTTATTCTTCAGACAAGCAAAAACACAGAGCAAGTAAGTGGTGTTTCCAAGTTAGTATAAGCACAAATTAAAGATAAGATGATGCCCAGGTGGATACAAAGAAAGCCTGCTGATCTGATACTACTTGTAAGTACCTTTGTAAAGCAAGAAGTCTGAAGGCCTTTAAGTTTATCTCAAGTACCTGCTTTCAGACCATTCTCTCCAAAGATTCAATGCTTATTTAGCTTGTGGTAGCTGAGCTATCTCTGCATCAGGGACCAGAGGATGCTCAGGCAGCAATGAATTGTGGAAACACCAAAACAGAGCATTTTAATGCACTAAATATAAGCATAACAGTTTAGTTAGATGCTTGATGGCAAATTAAGTGGAATTACATACAAAGTGTTAGTTCCTTGTACACACTTATTGAGAGTAAGGCTGCAAGGCTTAGTCTTATTATAACATACCTATGACACAGAGGGGAAAAAAGGCCACTGTAAGTGGATAATGAATGGGAGGCACATTAGACTACTTATCCCTCCCACGAGATTGCCATTGCCAGCCCTTCAGCAGTGACAGTTTAAATGGCTGAGTGTTGTACTGCTCTGCCATTTAGTCCAATCAAGCACTTATGTTTAGCACACACAATCCTCAGGACAATCTCCTCTCTATTTTTGCTTATTGCCTTCTTGCATTATGTAAAATACTGAGTAGGAGCTCTTGCACTGATGGACTCAGTGCTGCACCACCACTCATCTCAAGTTAACTCAGTGTGTCATTCATCAAATACAGCTGTTTGGTTATCAATAGGTGATTCCAGAGGCACGGCAGATGTTTCAAAGACATTTGCTGATCAGGAAATACCAGCTGGTTGCTCAAAGGAAGTGAGCCTGTTCCTTTGCTGCAAAGACCCTCCCAGACACACTGTTTCCTTAAAACAAATGCACAATAATAACTAAGATATTGGAATTACTGCATAGCATTCACATGGGGAATTGCCTCTGGAAAAGGACGGCCAGGTGCTGCTCAGTGGGGATACCTGTGTCCATCACAAGGGCCTGGGCAGTGGCACCTGCAGTTGGATCAGGTGAGTCACCTGAGCTGTTGTTCTGCTCAGTGCTTAACCATCCAGCTGGCCTGGGCTCCAACAGGAGCATTCCAGCATTTCCATGACCCACTGCTATTTTGGCACTGGTGAGGCCACCCCTGGAGTGCTGTGTCCAGTTCTGGGCCCCTCAGCTCAGGAAGGACATGGAGGGGCTGGAGCAGGTCCAGAGAAGAGCAACAAGGCTGGGGAAGGGACTGGAGCACAAGTGCTGTGAGGAGAGGCTGAGGGAGCTGGGGCTGTTCAGCCTGGAGAAGAGGAGGCTCAGGGGAGACCTTCTCACTCTCTACAACTCCCTGACAGGAGGGGGGAGCCAGGTGGGGGTTGGTCTCTTCTCCCAGGAACCAGCAGCAGGACAAGAGGGCACAGCCTTGAGCTGCACCAGGAGAGGTTTAGGTTGGACATTAGGAAGAAGTTCTTTACAGAGGGAGTGATTAGACACTGGAAGGGGCTGCCCAGGGACCTGGTGGAGTCACTGACCCTGGAGGTGTTTAAGAAGAGCCTGGATGTGGCATCAGTGCCATGGTCTGGGTGACAAGGTGGTGTTGGGTTAAAGGTTGGACTTGATGATCTCGGAGGTCTTTTCCAACCTCGCTGATTCTGTGAACTGGGCTGTGCATGGTGGGAGCTGCCCAAATTCCTCACCTGAGCAGTTCTTTTACCAGGCAGCAAAGCCTTGCTATGAAGGTGGCCATGAGGGTTCAGTCACCTTGTCCCAGTGCTGTTCCCTCTATGTGCAGACCAGCTGGGGGACTCCTGGACCCCACAGGAAATGCTGACCACGTGTGTGCAGACAGGCACAGCTCTAATGCCCTGCTGCACCACAATTCGAGCTATATGGAATATATAAACTTCATCCCTAATGGCACAATTTTACTTGAAACCCCAAGATCTCACCACACCTTTTCCTATATTTTAATCTAGGAACAATTACAAAACACAACTTGGAAGAGAATTATAAGGGTGATTATGTAATAAAGTCCTTTTTTCTTCTTAAATGCATAAAATGGCTCAGAAGCCTTCTGTGGCTCTCTGACACTCTTTGTATTACTTTTCTATTTGAACTAGCATGATTCATTTATCTCATTACTAATACTTAAAATGTTGGTAGAGCTTTATTTTAATTAACTTCTGTACTGAATGTCAGGACAAGGAGAATGAACAGCAGCTTCTTCCATTCAGAATGGTTGAAATAAGTTTGTTGGTTTTGTTGGTTGTTTGTTTTTATGCTATTTAAAAACTGTGGACCAAGCTCTCTTTTTCAATTGCTTAAAAAAAATCTGGTACCTCTAAAAATATCAATCACAGAAAAATAAATCTTAATATATTTAAGTCCAGAAGAGCATCAAATGCAGGAGAGGCTGAGCTGACCACTCTTCATCCAGCTGCCTTACAACTTATTAGCTCTATTTGTCCCTACCTGAATAACAGTAAGATTGATTCTGCAGACAAATATTAGCATTTCCCTCTCTTATGCTTTTTAGCCTCCTATTCTACAGAAAAAAAATGAAATTAAATGAAACAAAACCTGCTTGTCTTCAGGCAGTCACAATCACCTCTATAATTCTATAAATATCCTGTGCACAATAACTCATGGTGTGTATAAAAGCAATGACAAGGTCACTTACTATGAACAATTCATGATCGGTTACCCTGGCAACAGAAATGTGTGGCAACAAGGGAAAAAGGCACAGGAAAAATTATAGGATGTTTCCATTATGTAAGTGACTCCTGTGAGTTCTCCAGAAGGATTTACCTAAAAACTCCCAGACTCCAGGTGCCTCTCACTTTCTCTTGTCCTGCACCAGTAGGAACTTGGCTTGTTTGACTGCAGTTACTGTAGTTTTCTTTGTATTTTAAATTAGATTATTTAAAAGTCTAGCAGGAACATGATCCATCTCTGCGGGGGAGTGTTTTTTTAGGAGTTCAAATTCTTAGTTAGCATTCACTGTTAGTGACTTTGTCATCATCCAATTAAAAATCAATCATCAATTTGCACATGGGCTTCCAAGTTTTCAACAGGACTTATGCAATTAATGTGTTACTTTAGGACTTAAATTGACTTTTTATAACTGGAGGCTCAGCAGAAGCAAGTTTTTCTGCACAGGCCATAATTCTGGAATGCCATTTCCACTCTGAATCAATCAAGTGAGCTCCCACAGCACAGGTTTTATAACAGTAGGCTGTCAGTATTTCACTGATCAGAACTCAGTCTTGACAAGGACTTAACCAACAATAATCACGCTGCTTCTGAATAATATGATCCAAACAGATTCCAGAGTAGGTGTTCATGTATATTACTATATGAGAATGGGAACAGTGCTCTTAGGAATGCAGAGTTGCTCCAAGTCTATGCAAGAATAAAGAATAAAATGTCAAGAGAACCACAGCCCACTCACATCCATCACTGCAAAGGGCAGTGTTTCTGTGATACCCCTGAAAGGAGAAGCAGCAATGAAGTAGTAGAGACCACAGACAGAACCCACAGATGAGTCACTGTTACTGTGCTGTAAAACCCCCTCTTTGTTTGAGAAGACAGGCATCAATCCATCCCTAGCACACATAAAACACCACGGTCCTTGCAAGTCAGGAATAAAGAGTTTTCAGCCTTTCTGCATTTTTGTGGTGCCTCTCTCCAGCCACCTCCAAGACAGCTGTGATGGCAAATGCCTATGGCAGACCTATGGATACCCGAGGCTGTGTGCCTTCCAAAGGTAGTGTCATGCACTCAGCCTTGGAAAAATGGAAATTGAAACACAAAGTGAAGAAATAATTGATCTGTTGACAGCAAGCAGAACAAAATGCCCTGTGGTACAGTCCAGTCTGAAACGATGTGAAGGGAGAGATCTGAATTTCTCAAAGCACCAGATGCTGCCACAAAGAGACATGAGGAAAATTTGACCTTAAATAAGAAAGCAAGGGGTTCTTGAAGGAAGTCAGAGAGTACTGCAACTTTCTGGCTTCTCACGTCGCAAGTTTAGCTTTGGGAAACAGACTAATGAAAAACCTGATGGATGAATCAGAGTGTAATTTCAACAGGTGATTGCAGCACGGCTTCAACATCTGATCCCCACAGATGGTTTTGTTGCCATTCTTATGGAGGGCCCATCAACAGGAAACACAAACTCAACCCAGCTCCATACTGAACAGTGGCCCACAGTGTAATCACACTGACAGCCAGAAAGAGGATGCAAAACCTCATAACACTTCAAAAGAAAATACCTTGAGGGCAACCTATGGGCTCTTCCACTGTGCAACCACTGGGTCAAAGTGGATAGCACAAAGGAGTTCTGAGAACTCTGGATACTACAAAGAACCAGTGAAAATTGAGGGCAGTTTAACACACATTAATACTGTAACAAAGGAAACTTTATAGTGAGTGATAAAACCCTTGACTGAGTGTGTGTTGTCAGTGTTTGCTTCTTCAAAGCACGTGGGAATTTATAGTGAAGGTCCACATCAGAAATGGAGAACAGCTATTCTGATCATGTCCTAAATAACAGTGCATTTGAAAAGAGATGCTGGGTGATAGAACTGCCCCTGCAATTTCCAGACAGGTTTGGCTGCTTACAGACAGAACAAAACAACTGCAAAAGAAAAGGCAAAGGCAATCACTGAATCCCCAAACATACATTAACCACCTGAGCTACTGTGTTATTCTCAAAACCATTCCAGGTTTGTTCCTAAGAGGTTATACAATCAACAACCTTGATCACACTAAGAATTCTAGGAGAAGATTAAATGTAACTTTTCAATAGCAAACTTCTGTCCCTTGTTCAGCAGAATATTCCTGACTGTTATAATTAACAAGATTGTGAAGATCATAAAATAATCTTATCAATGTGTGCAACTGTCCAAGTCTCTGTAATATAACTGCAGTGTTGATCCCTTGTATTTCAGACAGCAGAGAATAGATATGAAATGAGAACTACCTAAAAACTCTACTATAATCTCCTAAAAACTCTGCATCTGGAAGGAATAAGAATAAAGTCCTTTTAAAAACAAGTATTTATTAAATTTTAAGTCAATTTCATGATTAGGAAAGAACTGACTTTTAATTCTCAAACTCCTGAGCTGGAAAGACTCGAATTAGTTCTTCAGATTTCAATTTGCAAGGTTTGCTAACTCTGCAGTTCCTGCCAGAGACACCACAGTTTCACACTGTAAAGGGAACTCCTAAAACCAGGCTTGTTTTTCCACTACCAAAAGACAAAACAGAAGGGGGAAAAAAGCCCTCAGATTGGCTGCTAACCATTTTTTTTTATCTCCTTCTCCTAAAATACTCCACTGACAGTATATAATCATGAGGACTCCATGCCTAGACCATTCCTGCCCTTCTGAGTATAGCAAGAGGAAAAAACAAGCCCACAAAATATAAAAATTCCCTTCCACCTCTTTCACCAATATAAAGGTGACTTTTCTTTATCTAAATGTAGCTTTGGGTTTCACCTGTGGAAGGAAATGAGAGTTCCAACTCTCCCTACTTAAGGATTCTTTTAATCATATAGTGCTTTGACAAATATCTAAAAATCCAAATTTTCTCCTGGTCTTTTCAAACTATTTAATACCAGATACAAGTTATTTAGATACTATAAATTGTATTTTTGCTGTCAAAATGGAAAAAAAAATAAAAAAAAAGAAAGAACCCAAGTTTTGAATTATTTGCTACCCTTGAAAAGCACAGCATAATATATGCATAGTCTATATTTTATTCCATATCTATTTTTTCTTCCAATTAAACAGTGTTTTAGAAATAATTTATTCCATATTTGGGTTTTTTGCCATTTTTTCTCCATTCAAAAACAACGTTTTTGAAATAATCCAACATCAAATTGAACCCAAAGTACCACAGTCAGCAAACAAAATCATCATCTTCCCTCTGTTTTCTCAACCATTTTAAATGTCAATCCTGGGTTCATAATTAATAGCGAGTTCCACAAAGCAAGAAAGGGTCAGGTTTGCTTTTCTTTTAAGTATCACTGCACATAAAGTCCTAAAGGCGCATCACAGATACTTCGGGTGTTTTTTTTTGAAGCCTGCAAGAAACATCTAAATCCATCTTGTTTTTGTCTTCAAAATATTGGGGAAATGTTTTCCACAGCTCCTTTTCTTTGTCATGTTAATAACCCATCGTGGTCAATGGGCTCTCGCAGCGCGAGGCGTTCGCAGCGTTTCAGGAGACTTCACACTGATAAAAAGCCCCACCGAAAACATATCACAAAACACACAGTCATCTGTCACTGTAACTTAGCCAATTGCAGCGACGGGGGGCATTTTTAAGCAGGCAGAATGTAATTGCCTGCTTGGAATTCTGCCAAGACGCTGGAGCTAATTATTTTTTAAGGATGAATTTAGTGCTCGCCTGAAAGCTGATGGATCAATAGCGCGGGCAGAGGGAGCCGGGTCGTTCCCGGCCGAGGTGCGGGGCTCGCTGTGCTCATGCGAAGGGCCCTGCTGTGCCCTGACAATGTCCATTGTCCTCGGGCTGGAGGGGGACTTGCATTAGAGGAACAGTGTTCAACAACCTGCACTTGTGACAGAACCTCCCAGCGGTGAGCAGGAACACCTGTATTTATCTGTCCAGACCCAACCTGCTGCCTTGCCTTCAGAAACTCCTGTCCTACCT
>NW_020897723.1:2328246-2357722 GCF_003984885.1 Neopelma chrysocephalum
GTCTCTAAGATTTTTCTGCTGGCTGACAAATGTTTTGAAAAGACCAAATATCAGAAGTCAAGATTAATTCTACCCATTAACTACATAACATTGTGGCCTACAAATAGTATCCCACACCTGTATCTTCTTTCATGATCTCCTGACTGTTGCACACTGATATATTATGAAGCAAAGACAAAAAAATTCAGGCTCCTTTTTAGAAAGAGGAAAAAAATAAAAATAGCAGGTCCAGATTCTGGTTTAGCATCATTGTCACACATCGCTCAGAAACTCCTGTCCTACCTCGCCAGAACTCAAACCAGTGACTACATTCTTAATGTGTAGAATATAATAAAGGAGAATATTGAACTTACATGTCTAAAGTACTCATTTCCTACTGAAAGGTACTGAAATAGCCTGTGCTCCTGATCAAGTTAAAACAGTCTAAGATTTTTCTACTGGCTGACAAATGTTTTGAAAAGACCAAGTATCAGAAGTCAAGATTAATTCTACTCATTAACTACATAACATTGTGGCCTACAAATAGTGTCCTGCATGGGATGCACCTGTATCTTCTTTCATGACTTCCTGACTGTTCCACACTGATATTATGAAGCAAAGGCAAAATTTCAGTCTCCTTGTTAGAAAGAAAATAAATAAAAAAAATAGCAGGTCCAGATTCTGGCTTAGCATCATTGTCATACCACCAACAGCTCTTTGCAGCCCCCTGATGTATTTATATTTTTTAGAAGAGAAGGATTCCTCCCCTAAACCTGCAGTATTAAACAGTAAAACTAAGTGGACACAAAAACTTAGCAAGAAAATAGTTAACTATATATAAAAAAAAAATCTAAGTATGTGGCATACACATCCCTGTCAGACACTGGATGCCTGGTCAGCCCAGCTCAGACAAACAAAAATAAATATTTTAGATTCAGTAAAATTATTTTGCTGGGTTAGTTCTATATAAATAAGACTTTTTATTTTCAACAAAGTTTTAAGTGCTTTAAAGAATTCATTATACGGCTTAAGTGAAATGTTTACAAATACAAGTGTTCTCTGAATTAATACTGCAAGTTCTAGAAAAAGTCATAACTGATTTTCTCTGTAACAGAGATAACATGAGCAGAAAGACCTTCAAATCTAAATCAAGGAGAAAAGATTAAATAACAGAAGCTCAATATCAGCCTGAGTTTGCGTGTTTTGCTCCAAAATGCAATGTTACATTTCTTCTATGTTAGAACTAAGGGAAAAATCCAGGAATTGACATTGAATAAAATAAAACTGACTGTACAAAGCAGAACCATATGGACAACAAACACTGTGATTAACAAGGTTTGGATTCAGTCTCTTCACGGTCACTGCACAGACCTCAACTGCCCAAAGACAAGGCACAAGTAAGTGATAGAATTCCTGATCCAGTCCCCATCCATTCCCCATCCACCAGGAAGAAAATCAGCAAGAACCAGGAAACAAATCCTGCAAGTGGCTCATGCAACCAGACACCAGCCAGATATGAACAGTCCTGACTCCTGCCCTGGGTGGGAATTCCAGATGGAAATCAGAGGCAACACAGCCAAGCACAATTACTGATGGAGCACATCCCTCCTGCTGCTGGGGCCTGAGATTCTGCCCTGCCCTGCAGGGATCACATCCTTCACCTTCTCACTTACTCCACCTGCAAGGCAACAGACTGGGGAACATTGGCTTGGGTTTTAACAGTGTTGTGAAACACACGATTTGTCACTGGTTAAAGAGAGAATTAAGAGGCTCCTGGAGTTTTTCCTCTCTCAGGTAGAGACACAGCACAAAGAGCAGCAGAGCCCTCCATCCTCATTATTCCTGGGACTGGGACAAGGAGCTGCCACACTGCCCTCCAGTTTTCATTCTCTCAGCATTCAGCTGTCACCATTTCTCCTTCTCTTTGCACTGACAGGTCTGGCATCAGTACCAAGTCAGAAATGCCAATGGACCTAAGCTGGACCCAACTGGATTCTGTTTCTTACCCAATTAAAGAGAATTTATCAGGCAAGAGTGGAGGAGCTGGAGCTCTGTTGTCCTCACATTTTCCTCTTCACAGCCCCTCACTCTCACACAAACTGTTCTCCCATCACAATACTGAAAACACCGATGTATCCGTGCAGTGCAGGATGGTTTCAAAATATAAACATCCAGGTTTTAAGTTCAATAGTAAAAGATGGGGAAAAAAAGGAAGAAAAAATATAATCTGTCATCATCAGAAAATCCAATATTCCCATTGCAGAATCTGATGTTTTTTCCCAGATTTTATTTCTCGTTTGTTTTAGAGTTGGCAGACACTACCAATACAAAACAGCTTTTCTTGCTTTTTTCCACTTATAAAAACCCAGTACACAGGTCGTGTGTGCATTGCAACCTCTCCCTGACATTGGAACTGCACCCATGTTTCCACAGAAACTGCTGCCCAACCTGTACTATTCAGCAGCTGTTTTAAAGCAGGTTGAGACTAATTTATGGGGTTTTTTTGGTTTTCTTCTCATAAAAGTCTTTGTCCAGCACTGCTAAAGTTAACAGGCAATGGAAGCAGGATCAAGATGAATATGCATCTCTAAGACTCGTAGGAACAGAAGAGAATCAAGTTCTGAAGAATGAAAACAAGAACCCACAGATGTTCCATTTAGTTCACTTTGCAAAGCGACAGTTTAAGAATTTCCTTTCCAAAGAAAACATCTGTGGCAAAGGTTTAAAGTTCCTTTTTTCTTTTCATTTGAATTCACTCTCCTTTTCTTAAATGCCCTTTATACAGACCAAATGATACAGGTTCTCTCCTCAAAGATAATAATGACACACTGCAAAGCAAAACCAAAAATTCCTCAGCAATAGTGCATCATTAGAAGTAATTTATACAACTGCTACAGATGACTGAGTCAAAAAGGAATTATGAAACGTTGAAAACCACGAACATCTATTAAGGAGTACACAGCTTTTCTATGTCTTTCCCCCCCTCCTCCCCTCCAACTTATCTATGATAGTAATTTCTGCAGGCTGAATGCAGCCTGTCCTCCCACTCAGCATCTCATTCACTGCTGACAGGCTGGAGGAGAGAAATGGGGCACGTGCAGTCATAGCATGCACACTGTCACTGAGCTTCCACAGGCACCAGCACAGGCAAGATTAGCAAACATAAAAGGTAATGCAACTCCTTCCTTTCCCAATCTGTTAGCAGCAGGGGTTTACAATGATACAGCCTTTCTACATGTGAATTATACACGTACACAGGCACTGATTTCTATTAAAACACATGTCATGTATTTGTCTACTGAATTCCCTTCGTGGCATCTACTGAGATACTCCTGCAGCTTCACATTCTCCAATTCACATTATTTTTCCCCAGTGACAGTGGCTAAGGATTGGTTGAGGCTTTCAGAACCCAACAGCCCCAAAAAACAACTGTACACCAGTGGAGTGGTTACAACACTCACCCCGTAATTAAGAAATCCAGGCTGAATTCCCTTCTCTGCCTGAGAGACAATAAATAATTCTACCCACATTCTTCTAGGAGACAGCTACAGGTTGTACACTATTCTGGCTGGAGATGTTTGACATTTCTCTTTCTACAGCGTTCTACTTGGCTAGAAAAGAGGAAAGATCAAGATTCATTGTGAAAGACAAGGCAGGTACAGCAGAAATGCTGCTGTCTCTGTAGGCATTACATCCCACATGCTACTTTCCACCTTTTATCCTGAATAAAACCATCAGATACTACACAGGTTTATCCTGAGAACAGCAACCAAAACTCCCCTCTTTCCTACAAGGCACGATGCAAACTCCACAACTGTCCTTCTTCCAGCACTTGCTGGCTTAACATGCAAAATAAACCAAACACCCCCTGCAAAAACCCCAAACAGCAGCAATCCAAGCTCAGCTGGCATAGCTTCAACCAGAGCCTACAGGATTTAGGATCTCTCTGTGGGGAATTAAGAGGTGATTTTTAACATTTTCCCCCAACTGTAGGTGAGCACAGATCACAGATCATCTTCCATCCACTCCCCGGGCAAATATTCCAACCATTTGGCTACAGTAGGAACAAGAACTGCAAATATCATATCCCTTTCTTCCAGCCACATGTAGGGAAAAAAGCACACCCCAAAACATTCCCAGAGATAACAGTTTCCTAGAAAACCAGTAATTTAGTTATGCTGTGTGCACAGAAAATACCACTCCAACCCCACCTCTAGATTTAGTTAGAAAAACACCCAGCATAGATGGAAAATCATTAGGGTTGGAGATGCTCTAGATGACCTTTTAAGTCCCTTCCAAAGCAAACTGTTCTATATTTCTACAATAAAACATGCAAATTCACACACATACCAAAACCATGGCAACTTCTCAGTATGCAAACACCTACAATTTTAGGCACCACAGGAGAGTTAAGATAATCCTTATCTTTTAAAGTAAAAACTGGAAGCCTGAGAATAAGACACTTGCAGTCCATATCACAGTTCAGGGACCTGAATCTTTTATGGATGTTTCTCCAAGAGTATTACTCACAGGGCTGCATAAAAAACTGGCATCACTGGAAGAACTCTACATCTAAATCTAACTGTAGGGGTAGCAGGGAGAAAATGAAGTTCCACCCATGGCAATCTTACAATTAAAATAAATTCAAGACTTTCTTGAAAAAGAAATAAATGGGTTATTTAAATTGAAGTTTTAACTGAGCACGTGACTGTGGATGCTACAAGATGTAGCACAGAAATCAGAGTTATGAAGCCTTAGCTCCTTTAAAAAGGGTCCTGGATCTGTAGTCAGCAAGACTCCAACCAAAGGTGTGAAAGGGAAAAAATATAAAATAAAAGCAGAATACATTATGCCCCAGTTATTTTGCAGGCTTAAAAAGCACATATTGCCTCATTTCAGTGTCTATTGTTCAGAGTGAATCTGCCAGCTAAACTTCTGTTTTGTGGAACTCCAGCACACAGAATTTGCTAATAAGGCAATAAATACTGTGGGCAATATGTATAACACCAAATCATTTATACCAGAATTTCAAAGAATCAACTACCCCCAAGAACTAAATTGTCCTTCATCAGTAAACACAGGGGGAAATCATTATCATTTTATACCCACTGCATAAGAGTCTTTTTTATTCTACCCATCAAATTATTCTGTATCTCAGGGCACTCTCTTCAGCTCTAATATTACAGGTAAATGCCCTCCAAGCAGTGAAAAACAATCCTTATGTCAACTGCACTTACCATATGGTGCTGATACCTTTTAATTTCAATATGCATTAGCTACAGAAAGTACTTCAAAGCAAATGTGAGCAAAAAAAACCCCACAAATTAAAAAACACTGCTTGATTCTGAATTGACTTGACTAAGAATCATGAGGTCCTGTACCCCTACCAATTCACAGGTTTATGTCAGCTCAAAACTGATTTTCCTTAAAGTACTTGAAACTGCTTCCTTTCCACTTCTGCAGTTGCAGGACATGAATATTTTATTCTAAAGAAAAATATCAGATTTTGTGACCAATTACTTGTAATTTTAGTAATGTGACCTCTACGCAGTAAATATATATTTCATTTAAAGTAAAAATAGTCCTTCAGACACATCTCCTGATCACTTATAAGATATAGCCCTTCACAGGAGTACTAAAAGCAAGTATAACAGGAAAATTGGGTAGAAGAGATTTAAGTGCATATTTTCCAATTTTCTAATTACATAGGCTTCCTCTGGGCCTTTCAAAGTACATTATTAGCATTTAAACATTAACACACATTACTTGTGATTTCTCTACTATTTGTTAGGCTATTGGTCTGGAATGTAATCTTTTCTACACAAAGCAATTTATCACACATGTTAATCTACAACACTCCACTTGTAAATAAGTTATGTACTTAAACCACAGCACAAACAGCATCAGAACACACCCAGTAACACCATTACTTTGTAACCTCATTTCCTTTCCAGTACAATCCACTGTAACTGGGCTTGTGGAAGAGGAGCTATTTTTTTTCCTGCAGGAATCATAAAACCCATGGAAAGCATACAATATCAAATTACACATCAACTTCACACAAAAGCACAAAAATACCAACTGATAAAACATCCCAGCTGCACTTGACCTGTACCCAAATTATAAGAAGATCTTAATGCACATTTTGTTTTATTTTAAAAACAGTGCACAAAGATCTGTAAACTCTCCAGCACCACGCTCATAATCTGCCAGGAATCTTGAGTTTTTCTTGAAATAAACAACCAACAAAATGCAAAAGGCACTTCTGCCCTGAGAACTCAGGTCCTGTGGTTACACTGCCCCACCTTCCTGAACTCTGGCCCAGCAGCACAGATGAAATGTGTGTGAATTCATGCTCATACTCACCCAGCTCTCACTGACATTCACTGCTCCAGCTTGGGGAATCCAGCTGAGTTCCAATCCAGTGAAGCACTTCAGCAGCCCCTTCCACCTTAAACCAGGGTCCTGAATTTCTTATCCACCCTGAAAGTCACTGCAGGAATCAGCCATTATTTCCTAGACAAAGCACTGAAGAAAATCAGAATCTCCACGTGTAAAAGCATGTTTGTGCCTTGCTGCTGCTCTTGGGGATGTGCAGCAGCACTGACACTAGAAAACTAACTCCAAAATAACATCTCTGCCTACAGGATGCCCAGCTGGCTCTCCAGAGGCTTGTTATATAATGGAGCTTCACCAGGACCTGGGAAATTATGGGCACTTTTCCACCAGCTGAGGCAGAACACCTCAAGGTCAGTCTTCTTCCACTTTCTGCTCCCACCGGTGTTACAGCAAGGAGAGGGTTTGGTCCCACCTTCCACTTGCCCAGTCCACACTTCAGAAATCCAACATTCACACTGACCCTCTCTACTTTTATGTAGAAAACACTGCTAAGGCAATAAAAATACAGGGACAAAGCTCTGCTCCCATTCCTGTAGTGCAGACATGTGAGGAGCAGCCCACACCCTCACCAGGACTTTGTGATTGCACCCAAAGAAGATATAAAGGAGGTTACATGAGGAACAGCTGAGCCCAACTATCTCACCACCTGTTCTCATCAGGCTTAACATCAGCAATACCTCCAGTTTTTAATGCTTTATGCACCAGGTTAAGCCAACAGGAAAGAGAACTGAAGTTGCAGAATATTTCCTACACTTCTAAAGAGATCTTATATCCTTAAAGATGACCAAATTATTTTCTCTGTGTATGTGATCTAAGACATGCTCTCAACACTGCTAATTTATGATTCTGTTCAGAGTGGTCACTGAACCGAGTTTTTTCAAAATCCTAACCAGTCTAAGCAATTAGGAAAATAATTAAATTAATTTACAAACCCCAAGCTCGATATTTCTTCCTTTTACCCCTCTTGCCTACGTACCTGCCTAATGCTGCTGATCAGTTCTATCTCAAGCAGCAACAAACTAAAACCAGCTCTTCTCACTGGTGCCAGTGTTCCAAAAAGCTCCATGAAACGACACTAGATTTTTTTGAGCTTTACATGGTATCTGCTTGCCGAGCCTACCAGCAGCACCAGAAGCACTGGAGCTGACAGTTCAGCCCCAGAAAGCAAGTACTGCATCAGTTATAACTTCCCATAGTAGTTCTCTTTCCAAACTCTGGGGTTGCATTTTTCTTCTTACTCGAATCATTTTTTGGGGAACTGATTATTCAACTGCATTTGGTAGCACTCAGTTCCCAAACACATTTTTTTTTTCCAAGCTCTGAGTAAGAAGGGAAGAAAAGTGTGAACAGATCTATGTATGTGCACGTGTATTTATAACTGCCTCTCATTTAAAACACCAGAATTCACTGTAAGTCTCTGACTTGACTCCAAAGCAAGACACAGCTGTGATCAGGACATCCCTGCTTCTTTGATTCACTGAAAACAGCTTTTCCATATGAAAGGTTTCACAAGAAAAACCTAGCACTAAATTTTTCATAGATCTGTAAAAGAGATGAAGTATTGCATTGAACCTGAGACAGAGTGCCCAGTAAAGCAGCTTCCTGTGACACAGATTAAAATGCCCAGTCCATGCAAACCAGACAAACTTTGCCTCCAGCTTGGCACGGATGCAAACATCAAAACTTATTTAAAAATAAATCTTGCAGTGAGAAATTTACTAAGTTTTACAATGACTTTCTTGTTTTTTCTCCTTTAAAGAACAAAACATCGGAATCCGTACTTAATCCTTGTTTCAGCTGAATATCAAAAGCCTTGAAACAATACCTACCCTTCCACACAGCCTGGATGATGATGGGTGCAGGACACACATGCAGCAGCACTGCAACATGTGCAGCTGCAAACAGGTAGGCAGGGGTTTTTAACTATTTTTTGTAACTGTTGAATGTTTAAGGTTTTGAAGAAACTCAATTCATTGTTCACTTTTTGAACAGAATCATAAATTAGTAGTGTTGAGAGCATGTTTTAGATCACATAACATGGAGACAGTAATTTTCTCATTGCCAACAAATCATAACATCAAAATCTCAATCATACCACAATGTTCTAAATACACCTCCAGGGTGAGAGAAGAAAACACTTAAGTTTAAATTTTCCTAACAATTTCTGATGTTTTCAGCCAAAGATCCATTCCGTTCCCGGCTCCTTCCTCTGTGTAACATCCAGTTCCTGGTTTGCCCAGAAAACAGAGATGCCAAAGCCATTTCAGCACCCAGCAGGGTCACAAAAGCTTTTTTTATGTCAGAAAGCAGCACACAGGATGTGTGTTCCATCAGGTGTGTTGTCACCGATGGGATACACTCCAGAGGGCTTGAAGGACACAAGTGCTGCAGGGGAAACAACCATCTCTTCTTGCTACCTGGTTATCCACCTCACTATGAGGGGGAAAGAAGGGAGGAGTTGTTACAGGCAAATCCCCAATGAAAACCAAAATGAGAGCCAGAATACCCCAAAGAAAAGGGAAGATAGCAGTGAAAATTTCAAGGCTAGTCCAGGAGTTTTCTCTCATAGCTTCTAGAAGCCGAGCACTTTGATGCCTCAATCAGCTATGCCCCTTCTGCCACTACTGTATTATAAATAATATCTGCCTCCAGTTCCAAAACACATTTCCATGAGTACACAAAAGAAGAATATACAGCACAGACACTGGCATTAAATATTTAACTTTCTACCTTAACAACCTTTCTTTTTTTTTGTGTTTCTTGCTTCTGCTTGAGGCTAAATAGTAAGGCCAACTCATGAAGCAAAGCTGGTATCAGTCCTTATTTATTATTCATTCATTTCAGATGTACCAATTCCACCTCTGTCTCTAAAGCCAGACACGTCACTTCATAATAAAGATCTTCCAGCTCAGAAATCCAGAATTCTTATCCTGTCAAGAAACCAGGACATACACAATATTTTAGGGGGTCAGCAGTACATGCTGTGAACTCCATGTACAGAAGGATGTTCGAATCTGAATTTAATGAGGTAATTAAGAAACAAATACATGATTAATTTTACACTGCCTTAATAGACCAAACATGATTTTCTGATCACAAATTTGACACTATTCAACACCTAAGAAGTGACTGTGATTCCTCTTCCAGAAAAAACACCTCACCAGATTTCTCTGGTTCCAGCTGGTTGTGTAGGAGATAAACCACTTGCTTCAATCACCCAGCACAGCTCCTTGTCACACCCAGTTACAACTCCAAGAGACACCACCTGCAAATTCCCACTTTCTTACACAAGCCTCCTTTAGCTGCACACATTTATAAGGAAAAACAAAATTAGTGACACTTTCAGCACCTCTACACGGAAAAGGTTGCTAGAGACTTAGTGAGCACATGGCTGAAGATCAACCCCTAGTAATATTACCAGGAAATCTAGTTTTGCTCTTAAAATGTTATGAAAACTTCACCTTTGGTTCACTAGGACTGCCTTTCAAATCTCTTCCTGACCTTGACAGGCTTCCCTAAAACCAACACCAGAATCCCAAAGTTGTTACTTCCTCTGGGTGTGACTACAAATGAAATACTTGACCAAGTCATTTGAAAGCACACTCAAAAAGAGAAACCTGGGCAAAATATCACGGCAAGTTCCCTCCTGTAGGTAAATTCCCCTCTTCCTGTGTAGAAGCCTCTGAAAATCCCTCCCCTCAAAACACAAGGTCAAGATTTATGTATACTGGAGCTGTGTGCTATGAGAATTGGTACAATATCATGGAACCATCCAAGGCAAACCTTTTGTTCCATCCTGCCCAGAGGCCTTTCACACTGTACAGGTACCTGTCACTGAGCAAGACACAACCCTTAGGTCAGGAAAGACACCAGAAACCCAGTCTGGCAAAATAACAAGTGTTCATTTAACTGGTTTTGTTGTCATCTTCCCCCCTCTTTGGTTCATGGGTAGGCTGAGTGCACTCCAAGCTGACCAACACCTGCCTAAGTGCATTTAATAGATGCCATGTTATGCCACAGGAATATGTGTTGTATGTTGGTTCATCACATTTTATGCAAAATGACCCTTCTGTCACTCAAATCTGGGCTCTTATGAACAACTTTTGTCCCTAGAGGAAAAAAAAATGCCATCAATACCTTACAGTATCTAACAATAGACAGATTAAACAAGAATGTGGGGTTTCATGTGGTGTCGTATTGGTTTGAATATCCAAAATAACTAACGAAAACTGTGGACAGTGACTAATAGTGCCAGTATTGCAATGTGTTATCACACCTTCTGACAAAGAAAAGCATTTACTAACACACTTTCAGAAGAACAATCTGTTTAACACAGTTATTTTTTTTCCTGTAGCTGTTTTCCTTGTATGCTTAAATACCACTTGTTTTGCTTTGCCAACTGAACACGGTAAGAGTTCAGTGTTTATACAAAGAACACTGGAATGTCAGGTGCTTATTTAATTGCTTTTGTAGCCAATTTCCTTGCCCCTCAAGGCTCATTAGTCAGTCATCTAATCATTCCATGCAATAATGCATCCTCTGTGTTTCCTCCTTGAGTTCAGGAATATATCTTCATCTGTGCTCCCAACAGTGGTGTCCTTCAGCC
Organism: Neopelma chrysocephalum; assembly: GCF_003984885.1. Taxonomy (NCBI): domain Eukaryota; kingdom Metazoa; phylum Chordata; class Aves; order Passeriformes; family Pipridae; genus Neopelma; species Neopelma chrysocephalum. The sequence continues at coordinate 2,339,231 of NW_020897723.1, forward strand.
ACAACCTTTCTGAGGGCTTTTTGACTGGTTGCCAACGTTACTCTGTTCCACATGGAGGTGGATTTCCCCAACATCTATTAATTCTGTTCTACCATATACTTAGCCATCTGGACAATGAGGTAATAGGAAAAGACTGCTGTTTCATGAAAAATCTCTATGACTTTTCGGGTAATGGGTTTGTTGCACCTGTCCACCTTCGTGCTTTACAAGGATGCCAGAAAGGAGGAACAGGACGCTGCTGTGCTCCCTTCCACATCCATCCTGCAGTTAGGATGAGGCTGAAGGAAGGAATGTGGGAAGGAGGTGAAAACTCAAGGTGATAAGTTCTGGGGCATCTGTGGGTTTTAGAGTACCAATGAGCTGTGCATAAAGCTGTACCTGAACTCACAGCAAGAGGAATCAAGACTGGGTCCAGTCCTTGTTAACGCCTTCATTGGTGGTGCCATGATGGGGCACAGGGTGAGCTCAGCAATCCTGCTGATGACACAAGACTGGGAGAACTGGCTGATGCACCAGAGGGTTGTGCTGCCACCCCGAGGGACCCTGGCAGGCTGGTGGAATGGGCTGACAGAAGTGCAAAATCCCACACCTGGGAGGAACAACCCCACACAGCAATAAATGCCGGGAGCCAAGGGGGTGGAAAGCAGCTCTGCTGAAAGGGCCCTGGGGTGCTGGGGGCCACCAGGTTGAACAGCCAGCAGTGCCTTGGCTGCAGAGAAGGATCAGAGCATCCTGGAGTGCTGCCAGCAGGCTCAGGGAAGATCCTTCTCACCTCCTCAGCACAGGTGAGGCCACACCTGGGCTGCTGTGTCCAGTCGTGACATCCCCAGTACAAGAGAGACCCGGCACTGCTGGAGAGCCCGACAAAGTGCTACTAAAACAATGAAGGTACCTGGAGCATCTCCCATATGAGGAAAGACTGGGAGAGCTGGGAGTGCTGAGCCTGGAGAAGAGAAGATCAGGGGGAGCCTCATCAATGTGTACAAACACCTGAAGGCAGAGTAAAAGGACAAGTGAGCCAGGCTCTGTGCAGTGGTGCCCAGTGACAGGACCACAGGCAACATGCACAAACTGGCACACAGGAGCCCCACTCTGAACACCAGGAAACACTTTTCCACTGTGAGGTTTTTGGGCTGGACCCAGATGACCTCCAAAGGTCCCTTCTCACCCACACCATTCTCTGATTCATTGCAATCTGTTGTATGAAAACACACACACGACTCCCCCTCCTCAACACGAAAACAAAACAACCAAGCAAAAAAACACATCCAGAAGAAAATTAATAATTTGCTGCCCAAAATAAATAGTAGACACTTTTGTAAATGGCAAACCAGCAGGCAAATTCTATTTTCAAGGCTGAGTTTCCATTCAGTTAACCAGCTGACTGAGAATTCTTTGGAATCCAGTTTCCAAAGAAACTGGCGATGTTTCACTACATTAACACAGCAGAAAGGAAATGCTTATTTATTTATTTAGTATTTAAAACATTAACAAATATTTAGGTGGAATTACTATAAACATTCAATAGCTAAACACTGAGGAACTACTTCTGCTCCTGTTTGCCCAGACAGCTGTCCAGCTGACAACACACCATCAAGAATATATGTTTCTTCTTCTGAGGGCCAGAAGGAAGGAAAAATGAGAGAAATTAACTTTTCCTGACTAGAATTCTACAGAACTGCAGCTAGAAAAGCACCCCATCAGTATCTACTGGGAGTGAGAAATCCCCCCCATGTCATGCAGAGCACTGCAGATATTCCAGCTGCTTCACTCTGCTCTTCATTCCTGCACACACAGAGCAACAAAACACAACTTGAGAGTTTACTAAACATTGGGGTTTAAATCCACAACAGAGAGGAAACAAGGACAATGGCAGCACTGCAAGCAATCCACAATTCTAGGCATAGAATTTCTGAGAAATACAATTTTGGATACTAAATCGTGTGGAACTCTCCCCATAGTGGAAAAATCATCTGGGTTGAAGTGCTTTGGAATAATTATAAAATGAAAAGCTTCTTGATGCATTGTATTACTTGAGTTGGAGTAATTCTCTGGAGTTTCTATTTTTAAATCAGGATAGCGTGTTAATGAAACTTTCCAAGGAAACTTCAACCACAGACAGGTGAAACAAATTGCTGCTAACCCCTTCACAGCTGCAGCTGAAAGTCACCATGAAAGGAGTATTAAATGTGTATCAATTTCCCAGGGAAGAAAACTAATGATTCAAATTGAGGGTTATATTCAGTTTGTATGAATATAATTTGCACAGCATAGTAAAAACCTATTTCAGAAGCCCCAAATCCAAAAAGCTTATTACAAAATCTCACATTATTTCCATCCCAATGTACAAAGTGCATATCTCAGTAAATAAATAGGTAAGTAAATAAAAATAAATAAATAAGCTCTTTTTTTTCCTTTCACTGTTCCCTTTACAGACTTATGGCTGTTTTTTGGTCCATAACCACAAAGAACATATCCAGTCTTGTTTCAGATCCTAGAGGTTACTCTAAAAGGGAAGAAACAGGCCTTTTGAATATCCAGCTCATCTCCTGGGGTGCTCACACTGCTGCCTGCAGCCACTAAATGCAAATCTGAGCATCCTGAGCCCTGTGCAACCCAGACTGTCACTGCTGCCAGACCCTGAGGACGCTCTGGCTCGTTCCCAGTTCAGCAGCCTCCCTGCTCAGCAGTGCAAAGCTCTGCTCTCCACTAACACACAGCCCTGTTCTGGGTCAGTTTGCTGACTTTTGGAGCTTCACATAACGGATCTGGGTTCACCCCTCTTGCCAGGAGTGAGACCACGCACCCCCCAATAAATTCACTGCACTGCTGTGCTCACTGCTTAAACTGTGTCCCCAGACAGTTATGCAGAACTTTTTGAACCTGCACAGAAGGGGCTGACAGAAAAAAACAGTAACAACCAAACTACTTTCTCCAGCCTTGCCTAGTAATTTCTAAAAACAGGGAAATCCCATCTACAGACGAAACAAAAGAGTAAGATCATTTTTCTGCCTTTCCCTTCAGGGAGGGCATACAGTCCCCTACTGCAGTAACAAGGTCCATAGAACTTCACAGTTAACTTGTTTTAATTAAGCAAGTTCCTATCAGTTTTTATAGTCTCCTTATATACACTGTGATTTCTAGTTCAGTCACAACCCTGATGAGACATATTCTGAATAAGAGAGCCTAACTTCCATCCAACAGATCAAAATTATGTTACTAAAATATTCAAAACCCTTTGCTCTCACCCTTCTTTCACCTTATAAGGGTAAGTCATTCTAATATCAAGAGCAGCTAAAAATACCTCTGTATTTTTTAATATACTTCCACCATACCAGTATGCCTATCAAATTGGGCAAAATAAGCCTGTCTCAGGATGGTGCTTTACATTTGGGCAGCTGAGCAGCTCCTGCAGCCTCGGCAGATATTCTGTTATGGAACCAACCAACTTCCAAACTGCTGGAGCAGAGAGAGCCAGGCCTTTGCACAGGGCACCACTGTGTGAAACCTCCAAGAATACTGGACTTGAATGCAATGGGCTTGTTGAGTGAACAAACACCAAGTTTACAGGTCCAGCCCCAGAAGATTTGTTTTCAGCTTGCTACTGAAAATCTCTACCTTTTCAGCACCATTCCATCAGGGTTCCACAGGCCCAACCTTGAACCTGTTTTCCTCTTAACGAGAACCCCTCCATGGGCACAGACTTCTTATATGCATTAGCCTTCAAACAATACTTTTCTTCTCTGGGAATTCAAAACTTCCTCCCTCTCCCTTCCTTTTCTTTAAGTGAGGCTTGAGCATCAAAAATTAATTCAACAAGTAAGAGCAATTTGCTGAAGACAGTGAAGAGCCTAACACACAAAGTTAAAAACACTTCATGATGCTGCCTCAACCTTGAAAAATCAGGATTTGCCAACAGCTGAGAAATCATCCTTTGTTTCCCACTACAAAACCTTGAGTGGGAGAAAACTAAAAGTGTCACATGCTGCTTTTTTTTTCTTCTTAAATCAGCAGCTGCTTACAGACATCCCTGCAGGTGTTTAACTATTGAAATCTCACATTAAAAACAGCAGCTTGTTTGCATCTGGACTGAACACACCTCAGGTCTGTGCCCAGGATGGAGTACACCAGTCAGCACACAATGTTTTCCTGCTTCACTCAAAACCAGTCATCCTGAAGAACACAGGAAAGGGTGGCAGAGCTGAGTTTCTTCAGCCTGACACAGCACAGCAGTGACCAGCAGGGAAAAAAAAAAAAAAAAAAGAGATCATTTTCTCCTATACTACATTCGTTGCTGGCAGGGCACCCTCAAAGAAAGTCTGCCCTTAATTTAGAAACAAAATCAAATATTTTCAACATCTGTTGCAATCTCTGTGTCCAGGTGTGATGAACCATGAAGGGTTAGAAACAGGAGCAGGACTCGCAGTCAAACTGTGGGTTCACATTCAAGTGAATAAGTATAACATCAAATGAAAAGCTTCTTGATGCACTATATTACTTGAGTTGGAGTGATCCTCTTGAGCTTCAATTTTTAAATCACGATAGTGTGTTTAGGAAACTTTCCCAGGAAACTTCAACTACTGGCAGAAACTTCAACAAATTGTAGCCAACAGCCCCCCCCGCCACTGCCCACCCTGTAACAAAGTTCCTTCCCAATCCTTTTGGCACTTGGACACAGCTCACGGTTACCTGAACCACAGATCCATCTGCTCCACAGCTTTTGGCAACCAGGGGAGGTAATTCCCGAGCACGGGATCGCTCCAACCCTTCTCTGCAGAGGGGGCTCTGGGAGGGGAACCGGGGCTGCCCCAGCCGGGCACAGGAGGCTCATTAACGAGGGGCAGGAGAGGCAAAACCCCGCCCGGCCACCAGGGAAAAACGTGGGAGCCGCATCCCTGGGAGCCGCATCCCTGGGAGCCGCATCCCTGGGAGCCGCATCCCTGGGAGCCCCGGCGGGAGCTGGAGGGGCTGCAGTGCCGGGCAGGGATTCCCGTGGTGGAGCAGGGGAAGAGCGCAGAGGAGCTGTGATGGATGCGCTGCCCTCGAGGCTGTTTCCCAAACCGTCTTACACAGAAAAAAAATATATCACGGTTTTTATAATCCACACTTTCGGCACCCGCTTGTGCAGAGGCTGCAGCAGGGCTGCTCTGCCAGGAACCACACGTATGGCTTGGGTGGATGTTCCCCAGGGAGTTATCAGTCGTGTGGCACATCACCCTGGCAATACCTCACTCCAATCCCAGCAGGAGGATCACATTTTTCATCTCTTTCACGAAGAGAAATATATATAGAGATGCACTCTTGGTTTGCTTTAGTTCAGTCTGTCCCCAATTCCCATATGAGATGACTGTTCCTCAATAAGTTACTTGTCCATTTTCATCAGAGCACCTGCCACTCATGGCACTGCATTTCTGTGCAGTGTTTTTGACACTCTGCCCATCAAGTCCCCTCATGAACAGAGACTCTGCTTTTGAGGGAGTTTGTCACACTATCCATACAGGAAAACTCATATTCCAGCATACACAGATCTGACTACACTCATAAACCCTACCTCTTTTGTTTCAATAAACGGTCTGCTGAACAATCTATTTCTAGAAATGTTTTCAATACAGTGGGAAAAGATCTCAAACAAATTGCAAAAGAACAAATTTAAATGTATCTGAGGGCTTATGTTAGCTGCACCTCTTGTTTTTTTTCCAAGGGTGCAGAAAATACCACAACAAATCTCTTTCTGAAGAGTTTCATTGACTTTTGTGAAGCTACAAAGTCAAAAATTAATGAAGTTGATGCCATTGGATCTATTACATATTTGACATTGGAAGCTGTATTCATTTTTTGTAGTGTGGTTGACCATATCCATCTAGACTTGTATACACTTCCAGTGACTTAAAATGTTTTATAGTTTATTTTAGAGCTTAGATTTGTATAACATACTAAGTTTTGAGGAATGAGAGTGTGTAATTATTATAACAGTTGCCATTTTTCTGAACCTTTCCAGGCTTAAAACCATTTGTAAACTGCAGCCACCACCTATATGTATTTAAGTGGTTGGGGTACTGAAATATTTGTCTGTGCAACACCTAAAATTATCTAGACCAGTATCCATCATGATCTAGAACAGCATCTTCTTATCAAATCCAAGTACAAATAGACAACTGAAGTAATTGTAAATATGCATAAGAACATGAAAAACTAATTCAAAGCAGCGTCAACATGTGCAATCTTTGTCATTCTAAGAGCTTGTCTGGAAGAGGAAGTATGGTTGAGTTTTGTGCTTCCATTTTTGAATAGTTTTCCCATGAATGTCTTCCAAAAAGTACAAATGCACTCACACAGGAAAGTGTAAATTCTAATCCAGTTAAAGCTGTATCCAAAACAAACGTATAAATAAAGTTTGAAAAGCTGTAAGATCATTGTTAAGAAGTAACTGATCAAAATGCATTTCAAGATTTATTGTATTATTTCCTCACTATCTTGACAACATTGTTGCTGAGAACCTGTTTTTCAGGACTCCAAGGTGCAATAGCACTGCCAGATACACAGGGAAATTAATTACATGTATATTTTGCAAGTTTTCAAAAGGCACACTCAGGAGGCTGCTAATAAGAGTCAACCATCAGAAAGTGCTTTCACTGCCACGGAAGGAAAGATGTCAAAACAATACACAGTATTGCTTCTTAGTTTTTTATTCAGTGGTGGAAAAATATCTCTTTGTAGTGACAATAAAAAAGCAAAAAGTGAGATAAATACATTTTCAAACATTGCACATGCAGGCCCTAATACATCTATATTTTACTTTTTTTTCCCCTATCCTAAAATGACAAAAGACTACAATTTTCTGATTTCTTTCATTCAGCTCCAGGAGAACAAGCCAAACCCTGAAGTAAATTACATTAGTGTATTATGCAAAAAAAGTTGCTCAGGACTAATGTAAGCATGATGTTTTACAGGATTTGGGGTGTTTGTCAGCATCTTTAGAAACTGCATTAAGGGCAAATGCAATAAAACCACTCTTTGAAAATGAAATAGCCTCATTTCCAGACTACAACCTCAGTAATGCTGTATTATTTTTGCACTCTGGAGTATCTTTCTCATCTGTTTTGCCTTCCTTGATTCTCATTTGCATGATCTGAAAATCACACAAACAGTCCAAGATGAGGAAAGGCAATGCATAAGTCACAATAAATAGATCCTGCACGTAAAACAAACACTTTAAGATGACAGAGCTTAAAAAGAGAGAGTTGAAGAAAGAGAAAACCCAAAATAAATTTCTGCTTGGAAATGTAACTGCGAACACCAAAGTGACAAAAAACAAAACCACACCAGGCCAAAATGGACATCAGGTCCCCCACAGAAGCTGAAGTCAAGGCTCTTTTGCCTTCAGACAGGATTCTTGCTGCTTCCTTCAGCACCAAACGCGCTGCTTCAGGTGAACACCAAGTGCTTCAGGTGAACAAGACTGAAACCTTGGGGTTGAGGGGTTGTTGGGGGTGGACAATGGTCACAGTTATCAGACTGACACTGAAGGGTAAGTTCGATGTTGGAAGGAGCCGAGGTATCTCCTGTGAGGTGCAGAACATCCCTGCACAGAGAGACGGATCTGACACACACAGGGAGAGAAACAAGCACAGGGAGGGAACAACCTCGACTTCCCTGGGAGCCTCCTGCGGTCCCACGGGACACGCCCCAGGCAGGGACTGGGGCTGGGTTACCTGTCAGCAGGCTGGGACTGCTTCCATCTGTTCATCCCCACCTCAGAAAAGCACCATCTGCCCAAAAGTGCAACCTGGCAGCTCGCCAGGGTGTTTAAGTCCTTGCTTTAAAAACTGAGGTCAGCTCACCGTGGTGAGGACCCCAGATCAGGAATTCTCTATCCTTCCACCCCCTGAGGCATCAGTTTGCACTTTCAGAGAAGGGAAAGGTTTCTCCACAATGTCATAATGGTATTGATTTTTTGAAATGCAAGGAAGACAAGGAACAGCTCCTCTGGTTTTTATTACCATGTATAAACAGTGACAAAATAATCTCCAAATTAGAGAGACACATTTGATTAGACACAGCAGAGTTCAAACACACGCACTGGCTACACAAACAGAGAGGGGTGTGCCAGCATTTTCAAAATGCCTCACCATATATGAAAGGAAATCTAAACAGAGAAACAAAAATCTCAATTAGAAACTAAGGTGTTCTGCTATCCATAACATCCCCATTTAGCAAAGGATTTTAAACTACATTCTGACAAGTTATATACAGGTAAAGCCAGTGTGTACAGGGATGTCATGCCAGCCTAAGTCTAGAAAACAGAGAGAAAAAGCCTCTTTTCAATAAAATATTTACATTAAGCAGATCTGCATTAACATAGTGTTACAACACTTACTATTTCTATATTGTTTAATTCAAGGAAAATTAGTGTTTAGAAACAAAAGGGCTATATGACAAGAACATACTGACATCTGCTGGCTTCTGTAAATGCATTTCTCTCAAGATTAGGATTTAATGCCCTCAACATTTTTTTCTTACCTAATGGGGCTGCAAACAAATTTACATTGTCCATATCTGAATATGACAAATTAAAATAGTATTCTGTACTTCCAAATGTTAAAGTGTCCATGACATTCTGCAGCTAAACAATCTGCACAACTATACTTCTCTTCCATATTTGACTTTTAAAGTATCACAGGAAATTACTTTTGCCTAATATTTATAAAAAACCACAGTGATAGGAAAGACAATTTACATTCAAATAATTATTTCCTTAATTTCTTTGCCAACAAAAGACTAGTACTTCCAACTTACTATCTAAAGATGTAAGTATAGCTGTCACTCGGGCCAGGCTCATAATGGCACATGTTATATCACAGTAATGGTTATCCAATTAAGAAAACAGATTTTATTTGTATTAGTACCATGGCAAAAGGATACACGTCAAGATAACACAGTAATCACCAAGCACACCACAGATTGAAAATGGTACCTAAACACACCAGAGAAGATCTATTATCTCTTATCATTCAACACAATCAACACAGGCATTTTGATAAATACAGTATAGTCCCAAACACTGAACAGCTTTGAAACCTACAGCCTGCAAGTCAGAAATTCTAGTTAATGCTCGTAGTAACTAAAGCAGCTCTAACCTGGCATTCTTGTGAATATGCAATATTCTGTAAATCTTCATGCACTTCTAAATTTATTATCTGAAAATTGTGTGATAAATTCATTTAATGATTGCTGTAGGAATCCTACCTTAGCATTTCCTGCCTCGTGTGTGCTACAACACAAAGTTATGGTTGATAATTTAAACACAAAATAGAAGGAATTCAAAATCATAGTTCATAGTGTCAGCAACTCAGATGTGTTGCACTTGGATACCGAGGCATAAATTTAGTATTAGAAACAGTGATGCAAATCATTAAATATGAACAGTTGCCAAGCTGTGCTTAGTGCAAATCATAAATACCTGCCTCGATATTTCTGCATTTCCAAATCAACTGTCAGCTGCAAGATCAATTCCTTTTATCAGCTCATTAGCTAAACACATTTCATAGATGTGAAAGGATAAATGAAAACCACAAATTCACCTTTCTAATGTGTTATTTGAGTCTATTTTTACTGTGTGCACTTGTGTATTTCACTGAATGCATAACCAGCACCTTTATTTCTTGGACCAGACACACAGGGAGAAGTGACAGTAGCTTTTGAACATGAAAAAATTCACAGCTCTTTTCCTGGCAAATGTTTAACTGAAACCCTTCCAGCCTGTTAGGAAAGGAGATGAAGATGCAGTTCTGACATGAAGGAGGAGAAGCAGGACCAGCTTGTCTGGCTCAGTTGTGTCTCGGCCATTCAGCAATGGTTCATGTGCCTGCTGCTCACAGGAAGGGGACAGCACACCAACCTCTAAAGCAAAACAAAGCACAGACAGGGATGGAGAGTCCAGCACTCACTGACAGCTTCCCAGGAGCCTGCCAGGGAACAGAGAACCCCAAGAGCAGAGCCACAGTGTTTATGCCCCACACAGCATCAGCACAAGAGCAAGGAAGGCACAAACACCTCACAAGGACCCAACTACTCACATCCTCCATAGGTGACATTACCCGAGCCACAGGTTCTGTTCCCAGAAGAAGCACACAGGCCATCCCATGACATCAGTCATGCTTCTCTTGTCACCTCTCTGCCCACCTTTCCCAGGTGGCACACTTCTCAGGTGAGGCAATTCAAACTCTTCCAGCACTGTGCCAGGAAGGACCACCCATTCGGAGGTGTCAGACAGCACTGGCACTGTGCTTTAGCATTCATTTGGAATTCCCTTTCAATTTCCTCATTTGAGTCAGTTTATTAAATTATTTAAACTTCTTATATATTAAACATCAGCAGAAAAAAATTCTCTAAAAGAAAAGAAAAGGAAGGAGAATTTGTTAATACCCTAAGAGCTTCCTACTCTTTAAAAGGTGATTCCAGATTCCTAAATTCCACAGCTGACAAGAGGCAGCCTTCCAGCAGAGTGAGAGGAAAAGCACATCCCTTGGAGGTCCCCTAAGCCAGTCTCTGACTATGGGATCACTGTCAATGCAGCACGGGCTACTGCCCCAGTCACTGCACAAATACCAGGCCTGAGGCATTAACCCCCTCCCCCCAAAAAAAAATCCAAACCAGCTAAACCAGCTTTCCTCTTAGCAATTCAGAGGAAGAGAAGTGCAATGACCCTCAAAGGTGCAAGCTCCACTATGAGCTGCTCCAATGGGTACTGGCAAAACTAACAAGGCAGGTAAAAAGAGGGGCCCCAATGATACAAGATTAAAGGACACTAAAAGTGATTTGCAATGGGAGAGGGTCTGCAGCCTTTTGGACTCAATTTGGAGACCTTCAAAGAACACGAAACTTGAGACCCAACTATTAAATAGCAGAGTAAGCAGCAAATGCAGTACAAGGTGTTGGTACAAGATAACTCAGAGTCATTTGCTGTGGCCATGTGGAACATGCATTGCATGAGAATGTGCTTCTTAAAAGACAACAATACTGAGATCTACTAATGTGACAGGTGCAGAGCTTGATTTAAACACATGTACAGCAATAAAGCAGCCAATTTACCGCCTAAAATTTACCTCAACTAATAAAGATGCCTCCACTTACACAACTAATAGAGCATCCCTTTAGAGGCAAAGTGTAAATCTCTCACAGCAAAGCACAGACAGGTGCTGAAGTTTGATTTTGGCAGCCAAAAGTCTGAAATCTGTAGGCAGGAAGAGCCCATTTCTACTTCACTTGCATTTATTCCTTCCTTGTGAACAGTAAGGTCAGGTACCGTGGAAGTTCTTAACAAAACTATTCCAAACATTATGCAGTCTAATTTGTACCCTAATCAACTCTTGAGCAACTTGAAATGTATTCTCATCCTGAGAAAACTTTAATAAATAAATATTTTTTTTCCAGATTAGAAATTAATGTCCAATCTTTTTGTTACTTGTACAATCAGTGACAAAATATTTAATGGCTCCAGCAGGGAGACCATTTTTACAATTGTCAAACTCACTATCTGCTTGAAATACATAAATCAGAAATCTGGATTCACATTTTAGTCTACTGCTTTGCAACTGCAACTATGGAAAGGGAAAAAAAGTCTATGTTACTTTTGACATCAAAGGAAACTCCCTGATTTTCCTTTATTTTGCCTGCTTGCAAAGCTTTAACATAGAGAAGTATTACATTGACTATTAGATATGTCATATAAAAATTGTATATATTTTAAGACATATTTATAAAGCAACACTGACATTAAGAATTATTCATGCTCTATTGTTGTTGTTTTATTCAACAACACAAAACCCCACAAACACAACAGTTGAAAAAAAGTCCATAACAACCTCCCCCACAGGAACCTGTCAGGCAAACATGTCAATCAGACATGAGCTGCAGCTCCTGACACAGACCCTGACAGGACCATCTCAGCTTTAACTCTGGGGTCACCCCTGTAAAACAAGTTTGCAATTCCAGCCCAGGTTATAGGGCTGATTGGAGCCAAGGTGCTGGTACCTGCACCATTAACTCTGGAGAAAGAGGATTTTTACCTATTTATATTTACTGTATTATTGAATCTTCCTAAATTTGATCACCTTAATTTTTTGTGTTTTAAAAATGATTTTAAATTATTTACCTATTTATATTCACTGTATTATTGAATCTTCCTAAATTTGATCACCTTATTTTTTTGTGTTTTAAAATGGTTTTAAATTATTTCCTTTCCTTAAAGACAGGGGTTTTGTCCAGTATTCAGAGACGGTATCACGACCCCACTGTCCTTTCAGCTGCCCACAGGAGTCCCCAGCAATCCTGCAGGACCCTTTATATCCCAGCACCAAGACTCAGTTGTGATACACGTTTGGATGCATTACAGCAAAAAAAACACCTTCACATTTAGAACATAATAAAATATTTAGGATTCTACATAGACAAGTTTGTACCTAATGAGATTTCAAGCAACACTCGAGTCCTTTTTAAAATCCACTCAGGTTCTAACAAACACACATATTTTTTAAAAGGCTGCAATGAAACTGCAGTTTGAGTCGACTCAGAGGCAGGAACGCAACCATGAGCACTGAAACAATGGGAATGGCAAAACCAATGGAAAACCTCTGGGTTACCACATTAAAAGGGAAACGTAAGAAGTGCCATCATCCGAAGCTGATTAACACTCTCCCTGCAGTGAAATGGCAATTGCTGAAAACAAAACTATGCTCAAAGTGCATAAGGGGGCCAAACCACTAGACTGCATCATTCTGCCCATTTGAGCCAATATGTCCCAACAAAAACTGATTAATCAGGGGGTTCTTTGGATATGATGGTTCCCAGAGCAAGGATGAAGGATCAGATCAGCAGCAAACCTGACTGATTTGAAGGCATTTTACAGTGAGAGGAGTAAAAGATGGCTTTGGTGTCAAAGATGTGATTTTAGCACAAGGCTTTTACAAAGCAAAAGGATCTGTTTGTGCACTGGACCCCAGAGTGCTCCTGCACCAGGAGACAAGTAAGTCCTACCCTGCCCCACCTCTCTGCTGGGCTTTATGGCTGATTCTTCCCACAGTGCCGTGAGATCCTTAACAATCAGTTACAGCCAGAGGTGCAAAACTGAAAGAAAAGTGAAAGCAACATTGTTAAAATTGAAATAACGAGACAAAAGCACACATCCAAACCCCACGGGCTGGTATCGGGGACTGGAAAACAATAACAATTAAATCATCTGTTTATAAGCACTGAGGACATTCACAGTAAAGCAAATGTGTCAAACATGCAATATGGACAATTTTGGTATTTGGCAAGAGTTCAACACTTGTAATGACCAGGGCAAACCCAATCGGCCTCCTGTGGAGGCAGCTGCAGACGAACACACCATCACGATGGCAACAGAGAAGAGGTCATCACGAAGACAAGGAGCCATTTGGAGAGTGTCCTAAATTAAGTAGTGGGAAAAGGGTCTAATATCACAGAAAGATCAGGAGGGTATCTAGATCCATTCATCTTCCTGCTGGGCCACTCTGTGTGGCTCAATTCAAACTGCACTCTGGGACTTCCTTAGCATTTATATTGTTGCCGACTCAAAATGGGTATCACCATGTGGTAGATGACATTTTAGGTAGCTCATCTTCCATGTTGGAGGAAAGGACATTTAAGTAACTACTCATATAAACAGTGGACTGCCTGCTGGGGAGTGACACTTTATTTTTTTTTTTTTTTTTTTTTAATCTTAGTGCTTCACTGTAGAGTTTCATTGTAACAAAAGACAGTGTTTCATATTATTTCCTGAGACACTGATCAGAGAGAACCACCTGGCAGCAGGACTCGAAAGGGATGCTTCAATACCTTTCCCCAAAAAGTAGCAGGACTGTAAACTCTGTGGTCAAGAACAACACAGACTATGTTACATCCCAAGGAAATTGTTACAGAATTACATAAATTTCAACATAAAAGATTCCTCTGAATCCAGCGTTTAAGACTGTATTCTACATTTTCATATAAGGGCTGTTTACAGGTTCTTTATTTACTTTCAAAATAATTTGCTCAACAAAATATCTCCAAAATATTGCATAATCCCTAATTTAGGAAAAAAATGCTAACTGTGAAAAAAGTGAGATCTTTGCCAGGGCAAAGGTATCAATATTGGCTCTGGCAGAGATTAGCAAGCCTTTTTTCCTGGCTCAGTGCCATTCAACATTGTTTAATTTTTCCCTCCTCAAACTATAAATTATCAATCCTCTACAACACATGAAAAACTCAAGACATCCAAGAACAAAACCATTTAACACTTAACAAAACAAATTTAAAAGGTAAAAGCAGAAACTTGGGAACTGGCCATGCAGAGGAAGAGTGATGGTGACTCATCAGCCAAACCACTTCTGTGAGACACAACTGTGGGGAATCAATGAACAGACAGAAAAAAGATATGGTTTTGTCCAGGACAACAAGACAATTATACAAAGTTTTATTTTGAAATCCAGGGCTCTGGATCTGAGGTCCACAACAGACCGTCAGTTTTTTCTAAGACAACAGCATTACATATTAAACTTCTTTTTCTGTGTGTGTTTCTTATGTGTAAGCTCCAGGAAAGATAAAAAAAGCCTTAAAACACCCAAAAGACAGGCAGCAGAATGACCCAAATTCAAGGAAACCAACTGCAACTGCACTGGGCTTTCCCACCAGGACAGTACATAGGAATTTACTACTGATTTATGTCATGTGATGATGGTGTTGATTTAAACATAACAAAACCTTTGTCATTTAACACAAGTAAAACTGTCCAGCACAACTGCACTTTCTTGTGCCTCTCTACGGATGTTCTTGCACCTTCTCTACAACTGCTTTAACTGTTAGAATACTTTCATTTCAAGTAAGAGCATTTCCTCATTTAAGCCTTCTCCTAAATTTCCTACCCACATTTTCACACACACCTTCAAAATAAAATGCTTTTAGAGTTGAAAGTTTCTACATCAAGTTGGAGTTTCCCAAATTTCTCAGGGGAAAAAAAAAAAGAAGTATGTATTTTCAGGCTAGCTTCTTATCATTCTGATCATGTACTATTTGCTCACATCTAATACAGAGACTGAACTCAGAGACAATAAAATCCCTAGAAAACCTTTGGAACCAGCAAGCAGGAGAGCAAGACCCTAGGAGCATCCTCACCAAGAACAATGTGCCAGCATGTATTCATACTTGATTTGATTCTAAAAATAATCCAGTGGAAAAGTGCCAAAAGTGAAGGAAAATTTGAAATACAACTACCAGCACAACAGAGTCAAGATTAAAGAATGACAAAGCACAGCAGAAAGCTGAGAGGCACCAACAACCCATCCAGGCCATTCCCTGAACAGCTGAAGCTGGTGATCCTTGTGGGTCCCTCCCAACTCCAAATATTCTCTGTGTATGTGCTTCTGTGTAACTCCAGCTCTCACTACCATTGGTTTAACACTGAGGAGCTTAAACAACAATTGCTTGGATCATATTCTATGCTGTATCCTTGTAATTCTTTTTTTTGGGGGGAGGGGATAGTAACCTCTTCTTTCTCTTCTCCAGACTTTCCCGGTCAGAGGTTGTGCACTGGAGGGTTTAAGCCAAGTGTGCTGCACACTGAGAAAATGTGTATTTTTATTGTTTGCAATGCTGGTCCCAGTCAGCTGCACATTCCCTGTGGTCAATGTTGGGCTGTTTGTCCCAGAAGTGATTTAGTTTTGCATTTTAGTTTGCCTTTTAACACAACCAAGACTTTCAGCTCATCCTGCTGTAACCCCATTTCCTCAGACCTTTCCAGCTGAAGGGGAGACAATTATTTTAATGGAGATGAGTTTGCTCAGTCACTTTTCCCCAATCTCCCTGACTGACAGCAGTCAGTCTCCCACTTACAGACACTCCCAGTTCGTGGCACAGTGTTTCCCATTCCAGGCAGTGATCTTAATTTTAGGGCACTGATTTGCATAGGCAGCTACTAAGGCACATGTCAGTGCAGAACTTACATTCACCTTGTTCCTGTCAGGGTATTAGCACAGCAACATCTTTTTGTTCAGAAACACAGGATTTTAGAACTGCAGCCAAAGTTGCAAAATATTCCGGGTTTTTTTCACTGGCTGTGAGAAAATTGTGATAGAGCTTCAAATTTGTGCACTATGTTAGAGACACTTCAGCCAACTTCTGAAAGATACATCACAAAATAATTAACAGTTTCTTTCCCCTTGAAAAGAGCCAAATAGTTAATACCTCATAACACAACTGGAATTGCAGAATATTCATCAAAAACTTCACTTGGACATATTTTTCCTTCTGCACAGGATCTCTGCAAAGTACAAAATCTGGAGCAGAAGAGTTGCCACCTACTTGGCAAAAAATAGTATTTCAAAGTATGACAAGCATATATTTGGCATTTGGTGTTGCTTGGTAGGTAATTGTAACCCATCCTGTGAATAAAACACCACTGCCTCTGTGCTCTACAGAATCCTACACATGCTCCAGCACTGCTGTGACATCCCAGCATCCCAGAAGGGGTTTTCCATGCCCTTTCAGTTTGCATTCATTTTTTAGTGCATCAACTTGAAGGACACAGCTGAAATTATCTTACTTGCAGTAAGTTGTAATTCTTGGCACAGTAAATTTTAGCAAAATAATACTTATGAAGGAAAATTTTAATAAATACTGAGAGCTTCAAAGACAGTTTTTAATCATAAAAGCATACAATCAGACCAGGTGATGAAAACACTATTTACTGATAACATACACAAGGATACACAACGTAAAGTGTCAGAGATGGCACTGCACCTCCCAGACTGAGGACTTGCACTACAAAATAATCAGGAGCATGGAAAAATTCAATTATTTCATTAAAAGGAACTACCCATTAAAAAGTGCAACCAAGCAAAAAATGAAAAACAAAGGGCAACCAAAAAAAAAAAAAGACTTCTCAATAACGCCTTGGGGAAAGATCCTCAGAGATAAGAGCTTTCTGCTCTCAGGAAATATTACAGCTCAAATTTGGCACAATTGAGTCAACACAGATGTACGTGATTTCACTGTATCGAGGCCAGAAACAGTCAGGACACCTAATATTTTGTTTGAGCCCTGTCTGTTCACTTGTTTCCTGACTCTTCAGTTTTATTCACCTACTGCTTTTATAAAGGAGCATGAGACAAGAGCATCCCCATCTCCCACATGAAATGGGAAGGGGTCAAGATTCAAGAATTAAGTAGAAAGAGTGCTGACAGATGCAGAAAATAAACACATTTTTCAACTCCTATATTTCTCTCAAGCTGTAGTATGAGACATCAATCTTAATTACATAAGATCCATCTTTTTTAGACAAGTACACCTTTCAGACACCAACATGCTCAATGTAGCCATGCCTTCCATAACTATAAATAATATTTCTTCTTGTAACCAGCATTAGGAATCCTACCTTTAAAGTATATAATGCTTATAGTTAGATCTAAAAATCCGATTTCAAAGCTACAATGTGATAAATTAGTGATGCCAATTTTTTTAACCCAGCCATTGGTCTCTTCTATCCTATATTTCCAGCTATCTCAACTTCCCCCAGTGCAAGCAAATACTGAACAGCTCTTTGGTCCTAAACAAAGCTTACCTGTCTGCACAAAGGTTAATATTTCCATTAAATTCCTCCTAAAAACTAGGCAAAAACCTGGTAAAGCCAGCATATGTGCAGGGCTGGCAGAGAAGCAGTAGGTCCCCCACAAAGGAATAAAAAAATTACTGAAAGAGGGACTGTGGGGGAGAGACAGTTTGGAAGGAATGAGATAAGATTCTTTAGAAAATAAATAGTAAGTAAGAGCATCACTAAGGAAACAAATGATGGAAAAGACAGCAAAAGCAGTGAGAGAAGTCAGAGGAGAAGGAGAATAGAACAAGCACGCAAACATCCATCAGAGATGACACAGGTACGAGCTGATCCTGCCCGGGGCAGGAAGAACAAGGGCAGCAGTGGCTGAGTCCCCTCTGGCCTTGCTATTCCATGTTTAACTTCACGGGGGCTTTGTGCAGGGCTCAGCACGGGGAGCAAGAACACACTTCAAACCCCAGCAGCACAGCCACGGCCTCAGGACATCCCCATTCCCCTCCCGTGCAGTGAGCAGCCAGCAGGGATTACGTGTGCACGGAGCGTGGAGGCATCACTGTCACCATTCTCAGCGCTGGGAATCGCACCTTGCAATCCTACCTGTGTGCCCATATCCTGTGCTGGGAATGGATCACATTATGCAGCCAGGAATTAACAATCCCGCTGGCTTCCTCCACACTTGGCTCCTGACAGCATTGCTGTCATTTAAGGGTACCCTTTCCTGAAAGCCAGCACAGCATCCTCATCATGTCAAGGACACCAAGTACTTCAATTACAAGAACTATAAAAATCATCAACGTACTGTGAATTTTCTTCCTCACGTTTGTCAGCGCTATTACTGATACTCAGTTAAGGACTAATAGAAAAAAGAAATATAGTCCAGA
>NW_020897723.1:2358122-2391769 GCF_003984885.1 Neopelma chrysocephalum
GCGGAGAGCGGCGGGGGAGCCCCTGCGCCGGGGGAGGCGGCGGAGCGGGAGCGGCGGCGGAGGCGGGATGCGGCGGGACGGCGGCGCGGGGCCCCCGGGGGGGAGCGAGGGCTCCCCGGCGGGTGGGGGCGCGGCCGCGCCCGGGATTTGGGATTGGCGGCCGCGCGGCGGCGCCCGGGAACCCGCGGGGAGCGGAGAGCGGCCCCCCCGCACCTGCGGCGGGGGATGCGCGGGATGCGGGGGATGCCCGCGGCCGGGCGCGCTCCGCCGGGGCGGAACCTCCTCGGGTCACCGGCGGCGCGGTGGCAACTTTGCGCTCCTCGGCCCCCGGCCGGAGCGCGCAGGGGCTGTCACCGCTGGGGCGGGAGGCAAACACACACACACACACACACACACACACACACACACACAGAGATATACACAAAGCGGCGCTGGGGAAACTGCTGATTAAAACGATGCCCTTGGCGAGCCTCAGCCATCTCTGTGCTTCCTCTCCTTCCTCTTTGCCCAAAGGAAACCAAATCTTACGAGAATTCTAATGCGCAGAGCATCTCGCAGCATCCCTAACCGCATGGATTGCTGTTAAATTAGGCTGACGGCGGCTATTAGCGAGAAAGTTTGAGGGAAATAATAAACATCAAGACCTGTCAGAACAATGCCTCGTCCTTCTCTATGCATTAGGTATTGAGTCTGTAACGATCAAACATTTTTGTGCTGCTCAGCCTTCAGTTACAATAAATTAATGCCACTGAGACTGACTTCAGCATGTAAACTGCTATCAATCACAGATGGGTAGTGTGAGCATCACACAGATGTGCTACCTCCTGTGGTTTAGGAGCAGGGAGTTGTTTCAAGCATGGAGATGGAAATGCAAACCTGTAACAATCAGGTGATAATGAGGAGGCAAGCTTTAAATCATAAGTGTGGGATTCCTTAAAAAAACTTTAAATTAATAACCTCCCTATAAACTCTTTCATCTCTGTAGAAAATAAAGCCAAATATTCTGAAGTTCAACTGCAGTTCCCACATCTATCATGAACAGAAGTACCTCAAAAGCACACATCTATATCCCCTTGCCTCTTCTGACAGATTTGGGGCTTGGCCTATTTCTGTTGCTATTTTAAGGCCCAAGGTATGATCCTGGATCCCCTAAATACGTAACTCAGCGGAACTGCTCAGGAATGTTCCTTTACCAAGTCAGACCAGTTTATGAAGCTGGATCTTTTCGAACAGTAGCTTCAGAATTTACCATTCCTCATCAAACATGAAGCAGTGTTAAACTAACAGCCGGAAAACTTCAGCTCCACCTTGTTTAAATCTGTCAGATTACTGAGAGGGACAAAGATAGTCAAACATTTATTTTCAGGATCCAAATGTAACCTATCAAGTTATCACAACAGATCTTCTTAAAATGTATGTCCCACTCCCTATGAAGTTCATATAAAGATCCTTGGATGGATCTTTAAATCCACGCTGTGGGTTTCCTTCACTTCTGTTTTCAGCCTTCCAATTCACTCCAAAATCAACACAAAGAAGCCAGTGGGAGGCTTATGTGTCCAACAAATGTAAACTGGGGGTCAAGACATTACATTGAAGTTCTTTAAACTGCTACAAAGTTATCTTACAGTGGGTAACTGGGCACTCTTTGCAGTAGGAGATACTTAAAGCCATATTTACTAATCTCTCTATGATAAAGTGATCCTAGCAGAAGCTTAGCAAGTAGAAATGAAACACAATGCTGTAAATATTTCTTAACCCCTCCCTAATTTGTATATTTAGGCCCTCTTATAGGAAAATAATTTTCAACATTCTGCTTTAATATGACTGACTACATTGACAGGTTTGCCATGTGGCCCAATTCCTGCTACTTTGTCAGCACTTTTTAATGACTGAACTGATAAAAAAAAAACCCTGAAAGATGAACTTCCCCATAAAAAACGTCCAGCCTTTGATGATATGTGCTGATGCAGTATGAGGCAAATTTTCTTCCTGGGGAAATGTTTGCCATCAGGTTATTTAGGGTCAATCCCAGCTCACACAGAGCTGACCATTGATTGACTCAGAGTAGTGTCAGATTCTCTTGTCCATAGGCCCAAAGACCCTTGCACAGGGCCATGCAGCAGTTTTATGAAACCTAGGAAGGAAGGACCATCCAGTGTCTTCCCAAGTGAAACAATTCCTTTCTTTTTCCCAAATATGTGATTTTCAGGGTGGCACCAATGCAAACATTTTTAGGTATCTCAATTTCCTTCAAAATCTGACCTGTAGTCTTCCACTGTCCACTCACCTCTCTGTACAGCTGGCAACCTCAAGAATGAAGAATTAAAACTGGTTTAAGATGCTAAAATAATACACAGGTGAAGCTCACACAAAAACATGAGCTAAATCAAAATCCTTCATGAAAGAACACAAAAATCTCACAAACTGGACTTGCTAACAAGTTTTCTTCAGGCATTTGAGCATTCCTGATGAGTAGGGAATACTCACTGGAGTACTGAGGACTACTCACAGGATTAAAACTAAATCAGGTCCAGGTGTTTGTTGCTTTCATCTGTCCTTGATTACAGAAACAGGTGTATGTTAAAAGATCAGAGCTTGTCTTTTGCAGTCCCAACACCTACATACTCTTCTTTTGAATAAATCCTGGCAAAAAGGTTCTCTTGGCTTGTTTTTCATGTCTGTTTTCCCTTTGTTCCCTTCCCATGAAAGGACCTTGAACTCCAAGTCAGATCTTTCTTAAAAGAACTCCTCCATGCTCAAAACTTTGCCATCATTATTATATATAGACTTTGTTTATATATTGTTATAGAGACTTTAGACTTCTTATTATATATAAGACTTTGCCATCATTATTATATAGAGACTCCCAGCTGAGGTGAAAATTTTGGTGGAAGAAATAACTGTTGATGAGAAGAAAGGAGAGATAAATGATGAGCAAAGAGAAGCCAGCAGAGAGTGTCAGAGTCTCACATGGGGCAGTGGCAGAGCAGAGAACAGCACCCAAATATTTTCTTTTGTCCCAGAGCTCCAAGTATTACAATATTTCCTTTCCTAAAACTGATGCATCCAAATGTACCTGCCTGTGCATCTCTTGGAACCACCTTCAGAAAGATATGTTGCTATTTATTCATCTTTGTGATATACAAACCATTTAAAGCACATGATTAAAAAAAAATTTGCTGGCAATTCTACCCCAAAGTAACCATTGTGTGAAGCCTGACAATTCTCAATCATTCCTATGGGAAATATTTACAAAGAAAATACACAGATTTAAATATAATTGGCTAGTCATGCACTTAAACAAGTTACTTTGAAAGGGGATATTTTCCAATTGAATTTAAATTATCAATGGCAAGAGAAAAAAATAAAGGTCAGGCAATGAAAGGCTCTGTTGAAACATGATGTTTTATACACATTCCCAGTTAGGGATTAATTCTTAAAATATTTTTTTTAAAAATTCTTTTCTGAACAAAAGCCTATTTACGGTTTTATTAAAATTGGAAATGTTTTTCCCTTTATAGTAAAATGTTTTCAGAGTTTATTTCCAAATTTGGGAACTGGTGTATGACTGTTCTAGTCAAGAGATCTTAAGAAAACAGATCTATGGTATGGTGGAAGATGAGCTGGAGATAAAAGATGATTTCTTGGAGAAAATAATTGTTCTGAAGAGCAGACTAAGTCAATGCTGCAGATGCTGTATCAAAAGAAAAAAAGAGAAATCAAGAGAAAAGTGGTAAAAAATTTATTTGAAGTCTTCAAAAATAAAGATTCCATGTATTTGTAAGGAAGATATAAATAGTACATACATATTTAATGCTTTAAAAATTCATAATGTACTTGCAGCCAAGAGCATCTCTAACAAATCCACAGATGCCACAACACAGAAGCCATTTGCAGTGAAGTGGGTGAGCTTAAAAGAAAGCAAATCCAATTGAGGTGGTTGCTGATGTATCACAAATTTCAGTGCCATAAACACTTGAGGAATCATCTTTAGAACAATTATGCCGTGGTATATCCTTGGGTAACAATCCACTGACTCTTAACCCTTGGGACACTGGCAGGAAGCCTTGAATGACCTGGAGAAAGGTGGTGTCTTGATTCTTGAAATTCAGGACAAAACAGGAATCAAACTTAAGGAAATGGAGAAATCACCTTTCACAGACAAAACGTGAAAAAAAAGATGATGTAGCACTCAGTACATGTACCCTGGTGGTGGTGGTGGGGGCTTTAGTTTAATCTCACATTTCTTAAGTGCTTTTAGTCAATTTATAGTGTCTGGGCTCTTGTTTCCTGGATGGTTTGTTGACTGGAGTTGAATAAATTGTGTATGTGTGTGTATGGTCAGATTAATGAATTGGGTTAGACTGAATTTCTCCTTCTCTTGTGCATTGCAGAGTAAGGATTATTTGCTGTGGATCAAATACTGGTGTCTGAATAATTCAATGTTTTTGTCTCCATGTCAGAAGAAGGAGTTAAGCTGTTGCTACATTTTGTTCATATCTTTCTACTTAGGAAAATAATTCTGGGATATTTGACCCACTCTTTTAAGTTACTATTACAATATTTCATATTTCAGTCCTAAATAATAAAATGAACTACATTGTCACACAGATTTAAGATCTACTTAATTAGACATTCATAGCTATTTAGTAGAATCATTGAGTAGCAAGATAATACTTCTATTTTTAATGCCCCAATAGCAGCATCTTCATGTGCTTGCATCTGCATACCTATAAAGTTTGAGAGTCTCCAACTTATTTGCTTGTGATAAAATGCTGATCTCTTTCCTTTCTCCAGGGAGTTTTGTTTTCCCTCTCCCCTGACTTTGACTTACAGCATATGAACCAATTCTCTTGAAGAAACATCTTGAAGAAGCAACTGCACACCCAACTCGTGAGCATCTCCTGATTTTTATCGCTCTGCTTTATCTCCAGGTTATTTTGGGAGCACCTTGGGACTGAAGACCATTCAGATAGGGCTGATGACTTATGGCTTTATATGTGCTAAAAAGGTCAGGCTGGTTCAACTGACCTTTCTTGGAGGAAACCTCCAGGTGTGCACGTTGTCTTTTTGCTGTCCCGTGGGGAGGGATGGGTTCACAGATTAAACGTTGGCAGGTTCTGTGCTTCCCTCTCTGCTTTCACTTCCATTTATATTTAGGCAGGGCTATGCAAGTGTTGACAGGAATTGTTAAAAGCAACGGTGTCAGCTTTTTCTCCTTTATGTTAGGGACATTTGGAAGGGAGGAGACAAGCCCTGCTACTGAAAGAACCAGAGCAGGACTCTGGAAAATTTCAATCCAATGCCATCTCCGTCTGACTCTTGAGGATGCCACTGCCAAAAGCACTTCCCCTTCCTCTTCGGCTCTCCAAGGGTTTTCTTCCCTGTACAATGAGAACAATGATCCTGAGTTTTGTTGTAAAAGAGCTGCTGGACCTGTGTTTGAACACACAGCCAGGCTCCTGAAGAATTCTGTGCTGCTCCCGGGCCAAGGAGCAGCAGCTGCTCCTTTTTAAGGAAAGCAAATATTGCAGATGCTGCAGAAAGGCTTTGTAGTTCTTGTCAAAAATACGGGTACCCTGCCAGCCCAGAGGGCACAGTCATCTGCTCAGTAATAATTCCTGGGCAATGGGTGTGAGCTGGAGAGTCCAGTTAAGCAATTTTAGAAGAGTTTCAGGGCCTGTTTGGTGCTGGGATATGTTGTCTTTGACTGTTACATTGCCATAGCAGGATTCAGGGCAATGGAAGGACTGACAGCCTTTATGGTTTCTCCAGTGCAACTTCTTTTGACCATGCCATAACTAATAAACTTTTTCATCTGGAATCATTTGTACAGGTTTGGAAGTACTTTTTCCATAGTTGCAGACTATGCAGTTTATTCTTTCTAGAGCTCTCTGACCAAATGGGCATCTGTGCCATGTTCAGAACACGCTGACATTTGCACCACAACCTCTGCCTTTTCCCCCTAAATTTGGGGAACTCATTGACACCTGCATTTACATACAAGCAAAATTTAAAATTCTTATTTGCAGTATTAATTGAAATACTCATCTCAAAGGCAGAATTTGAAAATATCTTTTGTGAGAATTGTTTGATTCTCAATCCCCTAAAACAAGTTTCAAGCCAGACTTTGTAGTTCATTAATTACAGGGTTTTAGAATCCAGTCTGAACGTGCCCCTCAGTCTAACAGCATAGCTCTGGAAATACTCCAGAACTGAAGATAGCAAATCCTGGAGTGTGGACTAACATAACTGAGAACAACTTGCCTAAGATCACATGTTTGCAGCAGAGAAAGGATTTAAAACAGTTTTATCAACAACAAATACAGAGCAGCTATTGTTTAGCAAAGAGAAATAAAAAGAAATTCCCTGAAAATAATAAAATATTTCCCAAAACTTTTATCTGTGAATCCATATTGCTTTAGGCAGAGAATCAAACTGAAAAGAGGCCCATTATAAATAAGAGAGAGGAAAAAACCTGCAGAGGTGCATTCAACTCACTTTTAAGGGTAGAAACTCCCAGAAAATCCAATCTGTACAAAAAGTCAGATCTGCCCCAATCTCTGACTGCACATCTTTGGGAATTTAACTACAGTTACAGAAATAGGTAATTTCTTTCTAGTATTTTTATCACTAATGTATTCACATCTCTGCTCTCATATGTGGAATATATATTAGACTCATAAAAATGAATTGAAATTTACTATTTCCTGGATTATCTTATTCCAGTTAAATCCTCGATTCATAAGGCAATTGCTGAAGATAAATAGAACTTCATGAATTGTTCATAAACTGCACAAATTCACGAGTTAGAGATGAAAAATGTAAGCCCACAGAACCCTTCATCTGTAGGCCACAAATTCAAGCCCAGGTTTGAGATCAGCAGCGACCAAGATCCATTTTCATCTTATCACCTGAAGGCTTTCCTGGTAGCGTTTGTGAACTCGGTTTGTACCCTCAGTTCCATCTTTATAGGATAAGTGGCCACATAAATAATTCACTGGAACTTGTCAGAAACAAGAAGTTGTGAAATGTAAAGTCTCCTTCATCCATCCCACTGCATAAGCAGCACACAGGAGCTAATTTTCTAACCTTTCACTAAGCTGTGCGTGAAATGACATACAGGAGTTCTTGTACATTTTTAATAAAATAAAGCTCCTCAAATATCAATTCCTTCTAATAATACACTCCTCTGGAAATACCACCTTTGTGGGTTTTCTGTTCTTTATTGGAAAATTATTAGGAAAACTGTTTCACCAGGGACCTTTGGCTACGCAACTGTTATAAAAAAAGCTTTTCCTTAAGGGAATAACTTTGATTTTCTGCTGTTAGAGAGGAGCACGTCAGAGGCAGATGTACCTGAAAGCAAGCACAGAAGGGCAGGGGGAACGTGCCACTACTTGCTTTAAGTTTTTCATGTTTTTTGTGCTGTGGGTTTGATTATTGGAATTTTTAATATAATAACATTGGAATGCATGAGGAGAAGACATGGAGATGGACACTCCCCTTTCTCCTGGCAGCACTCTGGCAGTGACTCCTACAGAACACGGAATAACAGAACCCCAAAATGCTTTGTGAGATCCTTGTTCATCTGAGAAGAGTGGAGAATCATAGAATGGTTTGGGTTGGAAGGGACCTTAAAGACCATCCAGTCCCACCCCCTGCCACGGGCAGGGAACCTTCCACTAGACCAGGTTGCTCCAAGCCCTGTCCAACCTGGCCTTGAAACACTTGAGAAACACAACATTGAGCCACTTGATCTGCAGCAATTTGGGTCTGATGACTTTTAGCCCGTGGTGTGAATGCCAGCTCCTCTGCAGTGTTGTGTGAAATGAAGAGGTGCTGAAAGCCACTAATGCTTGGCTATGGTCTGTACTCAAAATTAAGTCTACGTGGATAGTCACTATGTTTATTTCTGTAACTACATCTAAGGAACCAGTGTTTTAAATAAATCAGATTTTTATAAGATTTTATGTCAATTTAAATACTTTGCCCCCCACATAATCTGTCAGAAGAATTTTCCTGGGAAAGTGATCAAAAGCAGGCATTTATGTTTCGCTTACAAGGTTGATTATATCATATCACCACACTGAGACCTTAATCAAAAAATAAGATTTGTACTTGTGAGTTTGCACCTGCACAGAGCATCACTGGACAACCATGTCCAGTGCCCTTCGTTTGTCCCCATTCACTACACTGCACTCAGACTATTAGAAATTAAAAACTACAGTACAGCTGAAAATTACTCTTCTACTTCTGTTTTTAGAGCAAGTGAAAATTTAGCCTCCAGGTAGTCTCCTGGTAACCTCCAGGCTGTCCAGATGCAGACAAGCATGGAAGTGATCTGAGAATCACCCCTGTGCCTAAAGGTTTAATTAAAAAAAAAAAAGAAAAACGGCAAAGAGCACTTTGCTTAAGTCACTTGTGTCTACAAAAACAGTCAACACACAAACACACAACATCAGGCAAAGTTACACAGCTCTGGCTATTTTGCCTGTACCCGTCTTACTAAAGGCAGTGTTTTTATGGTAAAAATCATGTTGAAATAATCAGCCAGAAGTGACAATAGTCATCCTGCAGCAACACACCCCTCAGAGCTGTGAGACACACCCAGGGTTTACTAAAGTGTGTTTATAACCAGTCAGCAACTACAGGAAATATCACATCAATACATGGGCCGAACTGGTGCTTAACATGATTTTACAAACCATCTTTGCAAATTGCCTTTATGCAAATAAAAGCCACACTTTAATTGCTTTAAATATCGTAAGGGATTAAGCAATTATATTTTTTTATATCATGGAGTCAATAAAAAGAAATACCCTTTTTTTATCTACTACATGGACTTACTTATGAGTAGAAGTGTTAATGAACCTGTAGTCATTTTACACTGTGAACAAGACAGACCGTACAGGCTGAGCAGGACCTTGTGGAACAGGAATTTCAGTGAGAGTTGAACTGGGCACCTGCTGCTCCAGAAAACCCTTCAGGTTACAATTCATTTCTTGGAAGAAAGGAGTTTTTCAACCTGGCATGGCAGTAAGAGCTTCCAAGGGGCTTGAACCTTTTCACAATGAGAGCTGGGCCCCTAAACCACTTGAAAATTCTACAGGTTTTACAGAAAAACTCACTTGATTAATCTCTAGCAGGCTCTGTAAGGTTAGTGACTAACTGTGAGGGCCCACTACTAATTTTTGTTATTAACCTCATTTGATAGAAAGATAATTTGTTTCTCCATTAACGTTAATCCCTTTAAAATATTTCTAGTGGTTCTTCCATTAATCCATGCCCTTTATTTGATTGCAGGGAGACTAATTGCAGAGCAAGATAAAGCTTTGTATGAATGTCTGGCAAAAAAAAAAAAAAACCAACAAAAACCCCTGAAGTTATCTTTAACAAAAAGGTTTTCTTGAGAGAGGAGCATTTCACTACTTTTATGTTTCCCAGGCCTGAAAAGGGTGGACTGTGAACCCTATATAAGGATTCCTAGGTGAAAGAGTCCAGCGGCACGTAAAACTAGAATTTTTATTGTATCCTTACACCAAACACAGTTAAAATCCTTCAGCACTTTTAAAATAAAAACAAAACTTGATGGGTAGATAATATTTTCCTTGTAACTGCTGAGAAATAGATGAAATAAAAACACTTTTTTTCCTCCTTTCTTTGTACAATACTGGCCTCGTCCTTCCAGAGTAGTAATGGAAACTTTAATTTCCTGGGATTTGGTAAATCGGGGAACACGATGGCATAAAAATTTCATCCTGTTAATAAAACAGATGTAACACTCTGAACTCTGTGGCCACAAAAACAAAGACCTTTTGCAAGGACCATTGGTTTCAGCAGCATTTTGGGAGCTCATGTCACCTTCATTTTAAACTCAGCAATAGAACCATCGATTTAATTAGGTGGGAAACAGTGACAAAGGCATGGAAATCGATTTGGGATGGAGAAAGTACACATTTTTGGTGAGTTTTCCCCCTGAATTGCTCATTAAGAGACCAGTTAATACTGCCTTATGAGTAGCTGGTGTTTAAATTCCCGTGTTAACACACAGAAAAACTGTAAGACTTCCTGCATCGATGAACTGCTTCCTAAACATGTAGAGAATCAGCATCAGAAAATTTCCTGACTGTATTGTCAAACCTCTTGTCCCAGCTGTGAAGATCAGTGTGAAGGCCTGATGTCCCAGTGCTCACATGGTTCTTCCCCTGTCCCCCAAAGGGCACATAAAGCATATGAAATCCAAGGAAGAGGATCCCTGGTTTATATAAGCTTTATTAAAACCTTAATTTGGCATAAATGGGGAAGCAAAGTGAATGGTGAAGAGCAAATCTGGCCCCACAAGCTTCTCTAATGACCTCTCCTGGCAGATGCCACCCCTGCAGCCCCTCAGCTCCCAGAACAGCAAACCCAGCACAGCAGCAAAGCCTCTCAGGAAACAGTTTGTGAACTGCTCACACTTGGGCTGGTTTTGATGGAAATTGTTCAAACCATCTGAAGTGAAGACAGCAAAGTCATTCTTTATTGAAAATTGCCACGTTATGTGCAGCACCCAACGTGTTTATCACCACAGCTGTCGCTCCCCAGGAATAAACAGAACCCCTTTGCACTTCCCTATGGTTTATCTCTGTCCCATGAGTGTCCCTGACACAAACCCCGGTGTTCAGTCCCTCTTTCCCCTCTCTGCTCACTGGAGCCACGAGCAGCTGAACCCACCATTGCTCCCTGTGCAAAGCTCACTGTGTTTTCCATACTGTGTCCTGGTTCTGTTCTCAGTCACGGTACTGAACCTGTGTTTGAAAGACACCAACACAGTAAAGTGAGTTCCATAAAATTTAACCTTTGCCTTTACCCATGAGATTTAAAAATCTATGCAAATTCTCCAGTGAGGGGTAATTCTTTTACAACACTGACAAAATCCCTCCCCCTTACCCTTTTCTTGACTTTTCAGCTTTTAACACCTTAAATATAAAATTCTTGCACTCATCCTCTCCCTTTTATCTGTGTTTCCTCATGTCTCTGTTTCATGTTATTACTATTATTTCATTATAGTTACTTTGTTTCCTTGTATTCTGCTCTATTTTACATCTTTTTTTTTTTCACCGAACAACCTCCTGTGAATTGAGTGCCAAGAGTGAAAGCTCCACCATCTCAGCAGTCCTGAGCAGCAGAGGGGACAGGAAGTTTTGAAGGGCTCTCATGATTTATGTATTTTCACTGAGCACTCCTCACCTTCTGTAAAGTGTCAGAAAATAATGAGGTGATGAAAAGTTTGTGAAACGGGCTGTGAAAGGCCACGTGTCAGACATGGTGCTCTGGTAATCCACTCACAGGACCTCCTTGTATTCCCTTTTCCATCAAGGTTTTCAACAAAAAGTACAAGACTGGACTTTACTACAGTAAATAAATAATGCATTAACTTTTTTTTTTTTGTTATCTTTAGTAGACATTGTCCATTTCTACAATGTAAAAGTATTTAAACCTTATGAACCTCATGATAAACAGAAAATTGTTTTCATGAACCTCTCCAAACAAGGCTCAGAAGCGCCATGATCCATCCAAAGGGGGTTATTGCACCTGTGTGGCAGTGCTGGAGCTGAAGGAGCACACAATATGTCTTGCACACCTTTTTAATCAAGGAACACAAAATATTTGTTCTAAAACATCTACCAGGGCCTCACCAAGAGAAGTTCAAGGCACCACCAGCTCGGCCTGTGATGGCTGGAACAGTTTGGGGTTATTTCACAGCCTTTCTGCAGCAGTAGGTTGAAAACCACCTTCAATGTGTCAAATGAACAAACAATAAAACCTCTCCAGAGACTTAGGAATGCAAAAGAGGAATTTGCTGTCCTTAATCAAAGGTGCAGTTATATGTAAAAGTGAAATTTTTTCTTTACTTTTTTGAGAGCCTTTATTTAGAAAGCAACAGACTACTCTCTTGCAAACTGGCAACTACTGACTTACAAAGCGTTGAAGTATTAAAAACTACTCTTGAACTGTTTCAAATGTTGATTGCTACCTAAAAATCAGATTAAAAAATGCCCAATTCCAACAGAAATGGTAATTCCTAAGGTATTGTTATTCACCACCTTTTTTTCCTTCGTGAAATGTGACTCCAGTCAGAGAAGATTCTGCCTGTTGTACCTGCTAAGGTAAACCCAAATTCTCACCACCATGACTGTGCCCTCCCAGCCAGTTTATATTTTTATAACTTCATCAAACTGTCAGAGAATTCCTATCTTATTTATACAGCTGCAGAAAAATCAACCCAGAACAGTTCTGAAAAACCTGCAAGCTGTAAACCATTCCAAAATAATAAAAAACCTGATCACATTATCACACTATTAAAATACATATATTTACATCTGCTCATTAACAGTTTACAATTCTGCTGAGGTTTGCATTCATGAGATGCAATGAACAAAACTGCTATAAATTTTAAAGGGATTTACAATTGTTTTACCCCGGCCTGATAATAATAGAAAGACTATTCTTTGAAAGTAATAGAGCAGAAAAATAAGGCTAGATCTTGTCTCAGGTCATATAAACCATCATTTAAAGACTATCAGTGTGTTGTGGTTGTTAGAGGCAGTGACACAAAACTAATTTATGGTGACCAGGCAGAAGGCATCCAGCTGGAGAAATCCTCCCCAATAATCAATGACAAAAGAGTCACCTCAGTCGGATTTTCACTGCAAACTAAGACAGGTCTGACACACTCTCCTCACCCACTCCCTCCCCTGCCAGAAGGGGAAAGCTTAGATGAACTAATTAAGCCTGGAATTATGTAGCACCATGGAATATTTGCCCAAGATGCAAATGCTTCTGAGCCAAATTTGCCCAGTCGCTTCAGACACCCACATTTTTTAGTGTTCTGGGTGAAATCCTTACAAATAAAGGCAACTGCTGTATCTTTATTTAAGGCAAAAATTATGGGAATCTGTGGCAAGTATTTGGGTAAAAATTACCTGTGACAACGAGCAGTGGTTTACAGTTAGAAGTCTGATATTGCACACTTCATTATACAGAATTCCAGGTGATTCACTGGAATTTCTTCTGTCCTACAGTAAAGCGACTTATGATTTTGAAAAAAACTATAGGAATAAATAGACATTATTGCTTCCATCTACAGCTTTGTGCTGGGTTTAATAATCATTCAGGTGAGAGTCAGGTAAAGTAAGTAAAATAAAAATTGCTTCAGATTTTGAAATCACCAGCTACATAAATACAATTTTTCTTTTCTGTGATAATCCATAAGTCTTTTATACAAAAATCTCAGCAGACTGTAGAAACTGAGTGCAGCCTACATTTAAATTTAGAATTATCTTCTCTTTTTTAGAGAGAGTAAAATCTAGTGATACTTAAAATTATAGTTTCCCATTTATGGCATTCTCAGTTAGATAATATCTACAATAAAACCAAAGCACCTGCACAGTTTAACAGTGTACCATCCAAAAAAGTGTTTTATAGAGAGGACAAAGCCATTGTGATCACACCCTATTTTGATGAAATTACAGGAACTTCACCCTTAGGAACAAAACAAAAATCAGCAAGAAAAAATTTGGAAAACTTAGTATGCTTTATAGATCCAGCTCATAGCATGCTTGTACTGAAAGAGGGCAAGTAGGTCCCGTTTCTTTAGCATTTGCTTTAAAAAGCCAATTATTGTTATTGTCAGCTGAAAATATAATGAAAGAGAATTATGCTACATTATGCTGAAATAACCCAAAAATATATTTTGCTTCAGTTATCACCTGTCCTATTAGATACTTCCAGAGGTTTTAAGAAAGGATATATCCAGGAAGTTTTTTATGCTATGGAAAAATTGTATTACTGCATTACATCCATGGTAATATAGCTACACACCTCTATGTTTCCAGGACATGACACTCACTCAACATAAATAAATAACAGTTTTCAATTTCCTTCAAAAGAAAACTCCTCAGAAAGGTTTGAAAGTTTTAAAATATGGTATGTGTCACAAATAGATCTTATGGTATCAAAAATAAGAATCATAATGTTTAGCATATAACATAATATATAATATTTAGTGTAGAATGAAAATCAAATAACCCACATAGTGGAATTCCATGAGAAAACTCTGAAGTGCTGTTCATATTGGTAACTGTCCTCAGTGATTATGGACTAACAATTACTTTAGTCTCTGCACTCAGTTCCTCAGTTGGAAGGCAGTGAATCTTTCATTTCATTGTCAAAAAAAATACCCAGAAATGATCAGTACCAAAGGACAATTCACCATGACAAGCCTCGTGGACTTCCCTTTTTTCTCACCTCTAACATCTCCCAGCAAGCAGATAATGCCTTTGACAGAAGAAATTTTGATATTTTGCTATGAAATTTTGCCATCTCTTTCTGTGAATCAGCACTGCTGGATTGTGGTACATGGAGGGAGTCTTTGCAACATGGGAGCTGTTCCTCTTGGCCTCCACCTCCGTGCCATGATCCCATGAGGATGTTCCTAATGTGAGAAAGTGTGACTGAAATGAGCAACAGGGTAGGACAACTGACAGGAAAATGAGGAGCGAGGAGAGAGATCCTTGTTCATGAGAGGAGAATCAAAGAATGGATGTTTTTTGTTTGGTTGGTTAATTTTTTGTGGGTTTTTTTTGTATTTGGTTTGGGGTTTGGGTTTTTTTGGACTATCATGAACATGGAACGGACCTTAAAGACCATCCCATTCCACCCCCCCGCCAGGGGCAGGGCCACCTTCCACTAGCCCAGGCTGCTCAGAGCTCCATCCAACGTGGCTGTGAACACTTTCAGGGATGGGGCATCCCAAACCTCTCTGGGCAACTTGCTCCAGAGCCTCAGCATCCTCCCAGGGAAGAGAAAGCCCAGTAGCCAAGGCCCCACAGATTCCATTTCTGTAAAGGCAACTGCACCTTGTTACGTGCAGACAAGCTCTGAAAGGGGTGGGAAACCTCGAGGGGAGGGAGAAAAATGAAATGATGTTTTCTGTGAAAGCCTGCACTCTCTTTGGCAGGTTCTAGAAACGATAGATAACAAAATTCAGGGTACCTATGGATGCTTTGGCTTGTTCAGGTAGCCAGCCCAGGCAAAGGGGGTTGTTCAGAGAGCAAGAGAGGCCAGGGGAGAGCAGGAGCCTCAGAAATGGAACTTCTCAAAGAAAGGCTTGCTTCTTTTTTTTTTTTTAAACAACTTATGAGTCTTATCCAGTGGTTTCTATGCACAGGAATTAGAGTGAAGCAAGGGCACAAGCACACCACAGTACCAGCAGATCCTGGGAGCAGCTCCTCAGCCCCAACCCACAGCTGGAGTGGCACCATGCAGGTCACAGCACTGCTTTCTCCAATATTTTCCACTTCAGCCTTCAACACTGATTCATGAGTCACACATTATAAGCTTGCCACTAATTCTCATTTAATATGGAACTGGTAACAAGTTTTGGTTGGCATTGTTCCACAGACGAATTGTATATTTTTCACTGTGGGGAAAAAAATATTAGAAGAGTAAATGGAACAAAGGCTGCAGAGGAAACATGAGGCACTAACCCCTACAGCAATCCTATGGCTTCTGTCCCATTTCCACTGATAAATTTCTTACAAATGTATAGACATGAACTGCAGCAGAAAATTTCATGCTTATATTGATGAGATTAATGGACTATTATCTCATTGCCAAGATTACTTAGAATTGATTTTATGGCCCCTTTCCTCTCACGGGTTTCAAGCTCTAATTAAAGAAAGGCCTTGGCTATAACATCTACACCTGAACTCTGCCAAATTTGGGCCGTGTTTTCATACAGGCTTTTTTTGGGGGGAGCATATTGACATTTAAGAAAACATTTGCAAGAGCCAAACACCCCATTTTTTGCAGCATTCTTCCTCTTTCGTATTTTTTTTGCCTATCTGTAGTATAATTTCTTATATGGTAAAGAAATAAAATGAAAAAATGGCACTTATGGTACTCTCACGTGCCTTCACAGAAATGAACTACAGAACCTTCTTATTCTGCACACAGTTTTAAGATTACTGCTGGTTTTGGAGGATTACCTTGGCTGTGGATATAGTTTTAAAATGATAAATTACTTAGCTGATTAAAACTGGAATAAATGTTTAGCTGACTAATTTCATCTAGAAATAGCAGTATATCATTGGTAGCTGATAGAGAAACAGAGTGAAATATAAATATGTCAGCAGAACTACATTTCCAACCTGACACTAAAGAAAATCACTATCCATCTGCTCCTATCACATATTTGGGCATGGCCACTGTGGTAACACATACCCCTTTCTGTAGTATACATTTATTTGTATTTTATTTTGTATTTGTATTTGTTTTCTGTTACTCAAACATGCTAGAAATCCTTATACACATGTTCATTATTCTATTTTTCAGTGTGCAATCCTAACTAGTTTTCAATTCTGAAAAGAAGCCTAAAACAACTGTTAGAATAAACTATTTTACATTGTTGATGTTATTATAACGTTTTTAATTATATAATTAAATCTTATTTATACACTATTTTTAAATTATACACTAATATATTTATATTCTCATATAGCCTTATGGTTATATAGTTATATACTAATGTGCCCCTCTATACAGAAGTCAAATTTTTACAACCAGTTTGAAGGCAGCTGGTGCTAGATAAATACTAGATTTAAGAAAAAAAACTTGAAAGAGAAAGGTGGGGCAAATATTTTGTATTTTGTGCAGGGGATTTCACACATTATCACACAAGTTGTACCTTAAGGGTTTGAACCCCAGTCCAGCCTGTCTGATAAAACAAGGATGCTCAGACAGTGCTGTGTGGGCTCAGCTGACATTGGCACCTCCACACTGAAATCAAATATCTGAGGTGAAAGCAGCCCTGCATCCCCAGAGGAAGATGGATTTGATGACTCAGGAGGTTCCAGTGATTGCAGCTTGCAAGGGACAAATTTCCAGCCATCTCACTCTCCCAGCTGAGCTGCAGGCCTGGAGAGAAGTCATTTTATAAACACATCCAATCCAATCCTGTTCAATGTGTCAGGTAAATTGAAGGGAGACAAGTACATCGAGAACAGGCATCTGAAATGAACTTCACACATGAAATCAATCTAACAACCTAAAAAATAATGCATTTGGTGACTCATCTGAATGTCAGAACATCAAGAGCTGGAGAAGGGAGAGACTGGAATAACAAAGTCCTGAGAAGTGCAAAGGAACGTCCCCATCCCTCTGCTCACAGAGGGAGGAACAAACAAACAAAGGCTCTGGGGTGCACAAGGATTCCTGGGAAGATGGAAGAAATAAAAATAGAGTATCAAAGTCTTCATGGAAAAAATATTTCATCCTTTCCATTGTACAATCAATGATAAAAATACTTATAGACAAGTGAAAGCAAAAATACACGAGAAAAGCAGCTGCTGTACTTCTGAGGTAGATATTCACTGAAATGTAGTGCACAGCCCAATATTAAATAGTATTACAGTCCAGATTCTCCTCAGAGAACTGTTCCTGAGATAGAGCCTTGCAGTAACACTTGCCATCTCTTCCATACAGTGATAACATCTACTAGCCTTTCATTAAATGGCAAAAATTAATTTTAAAATTGATTAAAATTGCCCCTGACAAAAAAAAAGGAAAAAAAAAGAAAAAAATATTTTGTTCTGTAATAAAACCCCTTCCAGTTGGCCAGACCAATCTGGTAATGGGAAAAATGCCTCCTTTCTAAATGCAAAAGATAATCAACCAGACAGGCACCAATTCTCCAGATCCAACCTTATTCTAATTCCAGGGATGTAGAACAGTCCTTAGGGTTGAAAAATACAGTAGGCCTTGCTAAATTTGTGAGTTTTAACATTCTGCCCTGGATCCTCCTGTACTGAGAAAGGCTCTGTCCTCTAAAAAGGTGAATATTAAATCACATGTCATTTTTTCAGTCTTTGTTTTGACAGAATTATGAGCCCATTAATAACAAAGAAAATACCTGAATATAAAAAAGCCTGCAAAGTTTTAGCTGAAAATTGTTCAGCAAAACAAAGCTGAGCTCTGGTTGTACCTTAGGATTACATTATTTTTTTTTGCCTGATTTAAAAGAAGGAAAAATAAAAATTACAATGCAAGGTCAGCAGTGAAAGAATAATGAAACCAGACCTCTAGACATGGATCCACATAGGGCACAGGAGGAAAACTTTCTCAGTTCCCTGATGTGAAGGGCTGACCTCCCCTGGCCACCTCATATCCCCCCAGCCACTCTCCCTCCCTCTCCTAAGGGAGAAAAAATCATCAGGACAGGGGGAAAAATAAGATGGAAAAGCTCAGGGGTCAAGATTAAAACAGACAATTCGTTTAAAGATTAAAACAGACAATTTGTTTACCAAATACTGACTTGGGGAAAATGAATTCAATTTATTGCCAGCTGGAAGGGTGGGAGGCAAAGACAAAGCTAAAGCAGCTTCCCCCTACCCCACCCTGACTTTTTTTCCCCAGGCTGAATTTCAGTCCCCCACACCTGACTCCTCTCCTTCCTCTTCCCTGGAGCAGTGGGGGGTTATGGGCAGCCCATCCTGCTCCTCTCAGATGCTCTTTTTCCATCCCATTTATCCCATTTTTCCCTGCTCCACCACAGTCTCCCCAGGGGCTTCCAGGGAATCCCTGCCCCCGGTGCCTCCTGCCCTGCCCGGGGGCTCTCAGGGAGCTCCTCCCGCCTGGAATACTTTTTTTTTACCCTCACCATCAATTCTCTCCCTCTTTGGTGTTTTTGTGGGTGTTTTTTGTTTGGTTGGTTAATTTTTTGTGGGGTTTTTTTTGTGTTTGGTTTGGGGTTTGGTTTTTTTGGAATATCATGAACATGGATTCTCTCTGAAACCATTTGTTCTGGCCCTTCTTTCTCCTACCCTGGCCCAGAGCTCATATTTTCCCTCCTGTCTTTAGCCAGCTTTCTCACATTTAGGGACTCTTAGGATAGCCTGGCAGAATATGAGCATTATCTGACCCCATATAATAACAGTTTTCTCCAGAGGGTCCTTACATTTACTTTATTTGCCCTTTGCACTTATTCAAGCCAACACAAAGGAACCACAGGGCAGTGGTGAAGTAGGACCTAAATTTTAATTCTCATTCTAGATCCTTGATTGGTTTTATTCCACTAGAGGCAAGCTCTCAAGACATAAACAGAATTAAAAATGCATGGACTGCACTTAAAACGTAATATAATAAATGAAATGCGATACTGTTACTTAATAGCCTCAGCTATTGAAAGTTCAAAGCCATTCTGCATTTCAATTATAAAATGAAACATCGTTGTGTTCAAAGGAAAAACATCCACTGAGACACAAAAAAATCCCTTCTGGAGGTTTTCTTGTGCTATTTCCCTATTTTTAACCCAGAACTCCAGGGGAGGTGCTATCAAATATCAGACCCATTTGGTTCACCAAACCAG
Source organism: Neopelma chrysocephalum (assembly GCF_003984885.1). Taxonomy (NCBI): domain Eukaryota; kingdom Metazoa; phylum Chordata; class Aves; order Passeriformes; family Pipridae; genus Neopelma; species Neopelma chrysocephalum. The sequence goes on from NW_020897723.1 coordinate 2,377,534, forward strand.
GTTATCAAGGTGACCTAATTCAATCTCTCGCTGATGAGGACGTTTCCATGAAAGACTCCACAGTCTCCAATGGTTTACTCTGCTTTAGTCTATTAAGCACTGAAAATTAATAGGGCATATTTCTTTATATTCCTAAAATATCTTAATTAAAAATGCTTTAAGAAACACTGTTCAGCTGCCAGCTGGGGTCGACTCACCGCACCACGAATATTCAGGAAACATGTACAACTTAAATGATTTGCTGTGGAATGTCTTGATCCAAGACCCTACACATGGTGCAAAAAAACCCCCCCACTTAACCAAAAAATAATATCCTGCAGAACCCCAAGTGCAGCTGTCACAGATATGGGGTCTCTCACAGATTTTATTACGATTATTGTGAAGTCTGTTCTTTTTCATTGCAGGTTTAATTCACAATATTTATCTGTTTCTACAAACTGTGATGTAGAAGATACAATTACTGATCATCTGTGCAGGCACTATAATGTGCACAATATAAATTTACAGCACAGACACAGTAAACAGCTTATGTAGTGATTTTACCCTTTCTTAAATGTGTTACCACAGAGGTGCCACAGCATCACTGATGGATCAGCTCTGGGCAGCAGCAGGTCCAGTTTAAATTGTCTGAAACCAGCTCTGCCCAAAATGGGATCAGCTCCTGATCTCTCCTCCCTACAGCCCCCCGCTACCAAAACCTTGCCACATAAATTCAGAATGCTTGGATAGCATATAATGGAGAAAAAAAATACTGAGAAAGCTAAAAGACCTAAATGAGGTTAATAAGAAATCTCTGTATCACATAGATCACCCACTGTGTGTTGCTGTAACAGCATCAGCAGTGCAAAAAGGCAAGTTCCACTTCTAGCTTGAATTTTTAAAAGGCTAAGGCACAACAAAAAGCAACTTTCACTCACCCTTCGTTCACTAAAAGACCTTCATCAGATTTACCATGAAAAAAAAGCGAGTGTAAAATGGCAAAGTGGCCTGGAAGTCTGTGCAGTAGTCATGAGTCAAAATATGACCAAAAATACACTTTTGCTGTGAACTTTTCAAGCTTGACTGTCTGGGACTTGCATGATAGAAAGCAAAAACGTCAGAGATGGCCATTGAAATGTTCCATGTGTGTGCAGACACTTCCTACTGCTTCTGTTTCCTCCTGTATCAATTTTTGCTAACAAAAAGGGAACCCTTTGATGAACAACTGTCTCTTATAATGTATTATATAAATATACTTTTTATGACTGCAGTTTTTTTAAACTCTGATACATGGTGGTGTCACATCCGTACAGACAATGATTTTTGGGTGATATATCTGTATTTTTATGTATCTATGATACATTTCTGTATTGTTAACATGCACACACCAGCACAGCTACACACTACAATCAGAGTGTAAAAAGTAGATTGAATGGCTGCCAAAGAACAATTAAAAGCATTTGAGTTGACCAAGCTTGCAATTTAAATTCATTTGAAGCCATTCCCACTGCATGCTCTGAAGCAATTAAAGACTGTTGCAGATGCTCTCTTGGATATAAACAGGACGAGCATTTGTGTTCTTGTCTGAACAGTAAGAAGTTGTTTTACTCTACTTACCCTATAAAAATCCATCTAACCAGGATTATTAGAGGTCGGTGGAATGTCAGACTCCAGAGTCACTCTGGTGAGTTATTGGGATGGAAGGCAACTGAAAACTGCATCAGTGCCCATGGATTCAATGTTGAGCCATGGAAGTGGGGCAAACCCTTATTTCCATCTACAGCATGAGCAGGAGGGGAAGAATCCCTTTACCAGGGAAGTAGAGGTTGGTTTCAAGATATGATTTTTATAGCTAAGCTTTAAAAAAAAAACAAAAAAAAAAAAGAAAAAGAAAACTGAAGCCAAGTTGTAGTGGTGTCTTGGGCTACCAACAGTGATCCAAAACAATGCTGGTTCTGACAAAAACTGATTCAATTCCTACCCACCTTGCAGGCTAATGATCCATAGTGGCCATGAAGGTGATTCCTGGGGAGAAGTCCTTCAGAGAAGTGTCTGATGCTACTGTTTTATAATTCCCAAGCCAGCAGAGAAAGTTCATGAGCTTATGCTGAATGGTGAGTAAATCTTGGGCCAGAGCAGTTCTGACTCCACAGTTTCCCCTGCAGCTGACTAACAGCATCCTAAATCCTGATTTTCTATTTTTGCATTTTTTGAATGAGTAATTCTTAGCTTTTAAGAAAAAAAAAAACAAACAACCTTTAGTATTTAAATTTTGCTGCTTCACTTTTTTTCTCCCCATAATGTAGGATCCTTATCCTTCCTTCACCATTTTAGTTTGACAGGTCCATTCATTCTTATATACTTTAAAAAAAATCTGGTATTAAGTGGGATCCTACCAAGTATGTTAAGAGTCTAAACTCTGGGATCCAAGAAAGAGCTGAAAATTCCCTGTGTTGTCTGTTGGTTTTTAGGTTTTCAAGACAGACAAATCTGAACAGGAGGCCACTGACAGCATTTGGTTTACCCACAGCCTGATAAAGAGAAACAGAATCTTCTATAGCCTTGAAATTATTAAATCACATTTGTGTGCTATATACAAGACCTTTTGACTGTGTTTAAATAATATTTATAGGGGCTTAAATAGCTGTTAAATAAACTAAGCAAAATCACAGCAGAACATAGGAGAGAATTCATTAGAAATGCAGTGCTCAGAGAAAATATTGTTACCAGTGGTAATCCACGAAAACACCAGGGTCAGCTTTCATATTTCTTACTGTCAGGTTATCCTCTAAATATTCAAATTACCTTGTGATTACTGCATCATGTCTTTTTGAAACACACATTTCTTGAAAATAGCAAACGTGTTGCAATATAAGCAAATACCAGCTCTGTGCTTGACAGCTGCCCAGCCCGGAGGAGCACAGCGAGCAAACAGCTCCACAAACACAACCTGCCTTTCTGTGCCTTTAAGAAATACAATTAAACTGGATGAAGACAGAGCAAAGCAGGTGAGGCTTTAGCATTTTGTGCTCTAAATGTGGTGATCTTTTGATAAGAGTGATTGATTGTGTCTGGGTAAGTTTGCTTAATATTTGCTGTGGACACTGTCTTGACTGAGGCTCAATCAATCACTTGGAACAGGAAATCAGGGCTAATGCACTAAAACAATATCTGTTATGCACTCAGTTAATCCATCACAGTTCTCCTGGGCTGTGTCAGAAGTAGCCCTGTGAGTGGGTGTGGACTCAAAATGGACCTTGGAGCTTGTTTTCAATCTAAAAAAGATTTCTTGATCAACTGCTTATAAAATTTTAACTGTACAGGAACCACATTCTCCATCCCAGGTTAAGCTATGTTAGGAATTTGAAGGAAATAAAATTTGAATTAATCAAATTTCAAATAAATCAAATTTGAAATAACTGCAGTGTATCTTGTAAATTTTTTTTAATTAAAAAAATGTATTAAAGTCTATGGAGTTTGATGTTGTCAAATTTAACAGCAAAAGCCCAGTAGCTTGGGTGAACTTTGATTCCCATCATTCACCATATTTTTTTTCTAATAACTTTCTAAACTCTTTGTTTGTTTGTTTTTTCTTTGTCTTTTTTAAGTGATTGTTAAACTTTAATATGTTTTACGTGAGAAATAGTCCCCCTGCTTCTAGTTCCTTATAGGTCACAGATAAACTCACGTGGAAAAGTACATAAATACCCTTAAACAAGGAGAAAAATATAAATGACTTGGACATTTGGATTTAAGGTGCCTGTCCACATATCTGACTCAGAAGTATAAAACATTTGATGGTTGGAAATTAGACCTTTGAATAGAAAAAATTAGGAAATTTCTTCACATGAAAAAGAGGAAACATATCAAATGCAGATTCCTTTCTTAAATTTATCATCTCATTCCTCATATATGAGCATTTAAAATTTTTTAAATTCAGGAGAAATTTTAAACCCGGAGGAAGAGTGTTCTGTGCAGGGAGACCTACAGGACAAGCACCTCAATGACAGATGTTCTTTTGTCAAGTTCCTCTGAGCTGCTTTTAGTTTAGTTAACTAATGATTTTATCACTTGGTTTGGGACAGAAGCAAACACATGACTGGAGTTAATGACCTGGTTTCTTCGGTACTGAACATCAGGCTTTTAAATTAAAGTTCTCATCTCCAGTGATGTCATGAGTTCCTCTTCTTCTGCAGAATTGCTGTCATAAAAAGACAGCAATAAAAAATTTGTGATACCTCTGAAATCACAGGTATCCCTAGAGCAATGGAGGTGCATCAACACCAGCCTAGATCAAAGCTGAACACAATTCATGTTCTAGGACACACAGTGTTACACACTGGACATCATAACCAACCACACTGGCTTCACAGAATTTTCCTTCTCAAGGACAAGTGGAAGCCTCAGGGAGCTCAGTTATTTTATATTATATTATATCATCATTACATACTATATTAGTATATTTTATATGTATTGTAATTATAATATTAATAACTAAAAATAATAATTATATTGTATTATAGGCTGGGGTGTCTTGACTAACTCATAATCATAACAATCATAAATTACTATTAAGGAAATATTAACCTGTTACTCACATGAATAGTCTTATGTTATGCTGCTTATTTACTGACACGATAACTTATGCTGTGTGTTTAGAACTGACTGTTTGGAACACACAATCAATATATAAAACAGAACTGTAGATCTGCCAGTTGAAATAATCCCCAGAGGAAGGGGCAAAATCCTGTGGAAATCATTAGACTTTGTCACAGAAAGACTGAGCCTAATGACTTCCTTTGCCTCTTCTCCAAGTCCTTAGAATTCCTAGTACATATTCTGCTTCTTTTGAAACTTCAGGGTGTGTGTGATCATTAAAGACTGACCTGCCCATGGTGCTGTCTACTTTTAAATTCACATGCCCCTTAATCATGACCACGATTTAATTAACATCTGTAGTTCTCATTCCCTCATATAAATTCCCCTAAGAACACCTGTAGTGAGTCATCAGTGGGAAACTCATAATTTCCTGATTCTTTCATTAGATTTCTCTTTGAAGGAATGGAACTTGCAGAGTTCTGACCCCTGGTTTTCTTCAGCCACCCTGAAGTGTCTCTCAGAGCACTGTCCAGCCCGACATTCCCCTGTGCTGCAGCAACAGCAGCTGTTGGACACCAGGTTTTATTTGGTTTTTCTGTTGTCTTCTGGGTGACATTTTGACAATAGCCAACCCACTTTTGTGATCCAATCTTTGTGGGGAACAATTTGCTGCTGTGAATGGGTTTGTGTGTTCTCCTGCAGAGCTTGAAGAACAACATCGATGCACTTTGGAGCCCGTGAACAGTGACAGACCTGGAGAGGAGAACTCAAATGGAGAGTTTGGACATTGTAATTACCTTAATAGCCACAGTGTCGAGCTGGAAACATATTTATAGTTATGTACAAAATATAAAAATGCAATTATTGAACATTGACCCTATGGGAAATTTAAATTTTGTATTGGTCCTCTGAACAGGCACACAATGAGGATTAGAAATTAAATTTTTCTCTTACTGCATCCCTGATATTGTCTATTTTTTACCATTGCTCTATTATTCAAACTTGAGGTGCCATAGGCCACATCTTCAATCTTGTTTTAGAGGAGATTTCTTTATGCCAGTAATTGAATGGTAGGCTTTATGTCAACTTACTTGTTTGTTGACACCGAGCACTGTCACCAGCTGTGCCTATAACAATGATTTCTTTTGTGACATGTACGTCATTATCTCCTCCAGGAATTTGTCCAAGGCCAACAATTCACTTCAAATAGTTATTCTGAAAACCATCAGAATGAAAGTACTTTGAAATATTATTACCTTAGGACAAAAACGATGCACTGATTTGTCTGTGTGCAATTTCTTCCATACCCTTGGTCTCTCTACACATGAACAGAATTTCACCAAGAGCGTGGATTTAGAGCTATGGCCATAAGGGAACTCAAAAGACAGCAAGGGGAAAAGGAGATTTCCATTCTGTGACATAATTGGCATTATTATTAATATTTAACATTATTGCAGAATATTTGAGTTTGTTTCTTTTTTTATTTTATGACTGATATCACTCCAGTGCCACCTGTATCTTTCTGCATGTAGAGATGAAGGCGTGAAATGTATATTTACTCCACGTCCTTCATCTCCCATCACAGCATTGGTCAGAATGTAATGTCAGGGCTGAAAAGGTCCACTGGATAATAAATCCCATTTTCACCTCTGACCTAAGTCCACAACTGATCCAGATTGTCTGATTTTGTTCCCAGCTTAGGATCTGCCCGTGTGTTTCCCTCATAGTGTGGGCAGACAGGCACCTCTGAGCAAACTCAGTCAAGGTGGTGACATAGTTTGAGGCATGTGGATTTTTGGAGTTTTGCACATTATGCTCAGATAGCATTTACTGTCTACCCTGTGCATTTGAAAAAAATCACAGAATCATGAAATGGCCTGGGTTGGAAAGGACCTTAAGGATCATCTCGTTCCAACTCCTTGCCATGGGCAGGGATATTTTCCACTAGCCCAGGTTGCTCCAAGCCCAGTCCAACCTGGCCTTGGACACTTCCAGGGATCCAGGGGCAGCCACAGCTTCTCTGGGCAACCTGTGCCAGGGCCTCACCACCCTCACAGGGAAGAATTTCTTCCCAATAACCCCTCTACCCTGCCTTCTGTCAGTTTGAAACTATTCCCCCCTGTCCTGTCCCTCTGGGTCCTTGTCCCAGGTCCCTCTCCAGCTCTCCTGGAGCCCCTTTAGGCCCTGGAAGGGGCTCTCAGCTCTCCCTGGAGCCTTCTCCAGGTGAACCCCCCCAGCTCTCCCAGCCTGGCTCCAGAGCAGAGGGGCTCCAGCCCTTGGAGCATCTCCATGGCCTCCTCTGGACTCTCTCCAGCAGTTCCACATCCCTGTGCTGTTGGTGCCCCAGGGCTGGAGGCAGCTCTGCAAGGGGGTCTCACCTGAGGGGGCAGAGGGGGGGAATCCCCCCCTCACCTGTGGGATCAGCCCAGGACACCTCTGACTTCTGGGCTGCCAGGACAGAGGGCCAGGGCATGTTGAGCTCCTCATCAACCAACTCCCCTGTTCAAATTCGTGCAAACAGCCCCATGATATTCATACAAAACAGTTTCAAACATATGTGTTTCCTTTAATAACTACTTTGTGTATAATAATGCATATATAGCTGTTAGATTTTCACTTCCTAACATTGCAAGAATTACGAGATAAAAGGTTACTGCTCGTGGAATGTCACACTACAAATGCCACATCCCATTAAAACACTGGTGCTCCTGTAATCAACACAATTGTAGTCCAAACAAAAGCTTAGAGTGCTGCTGAGTGAAAGACGAAATGGATACTGTCAGTAAAGATTCTTGAAACAAGTTATTTTTGCCACTTGAAACAAAGGACACGAGAGCACTTTTAACACCTACCTTGGCGTATATGAATGTAAAATGCAGGGATTTACTCCCATCAGTATAATAGTTCCTTCAAGCCCCTCTCTCCCCACTCCCACACAGGCAATACATTATTCAGCGTGTTGGAGACCATCTGGAACCTGCTCCTGAAATAGCCCAGGACTTGATGACCTTCCAGATACGCTGCAAAAACCATTTGTTTGACAAGGGTTTGGAAGAAGGTTGTGGGTGTGTTGTTTCTGGAAGGATCAAGCAGGCTATTTTACAGTTTTGATTAATGCTTGATTTAATTTACTATTTGTATGCGACTGTTTTGGGTGGTGAGAGGTCAGCAGCCACTTTTACTGCTCAGCTTAATAAAGGCTTCCGGTGGTTATTGGTGAAATATAAGTGTGCACACAGACACCCCCTGGCTCCAGGCCTGATCCATGTCCATCACAGTCAGTGAGGAGCCTCTCACTGCTGAGGGTGGTGGGTTTGTGTAACACAGGACATTCCCTCTCCTCAGAGACCAGCTACACTTGGAGAGTCAGCTGTGACAGCACATCCACAGCTCACTGTCACACCAGCTGCTGAACACCAAATCAAGTCTGTAAAGGCTGGTTGGTACCCCTGTGATAAGTGATACACATAAAAAATATATATCCTGAAGAATCATGGCCTGTGTGAGCATCTGAAGAATTAATCCATAAACACAGTTGCGTGTAAGTACTGATAGAAAACTGCCAATTGTTCATTCTACTCTTGCTTCCCCTTTTCCTTTCAACTGTCCATGTTTTAAAGCTGAGAATGTAGAAACTGTGAATAGCCCTTGTGGCAAGGACAAAGTTTTTGAATGTGGTGTGAAAGATGATGGATGATCGATGGTGTGATTAAAAGAGCAGAGTGTGGAGAAGGGGGCATGGTCACAGTGCTGCAATGAGGTTAATGATCTGGCTTCGGTTATTTATATGAAATAAAAATTTCAGCAGCACAGAGTTTGCTACTTTCTGACAGTAAAAGAGCCTGGTCCCTCACATAGCCATGGATGTGCTACCTGAGTAAACACTGAGCATGGTTTGAAGCAAGAAACGTACTTCTATACATAACTTTAGTAGAAATTTAGAAAGATATCTCATAATTAACCCCAGATAATCTATATATGTGAGCCTGTAAACAGGTACCTGAGTTTTTTTGGGCTAAAAATCAGGGATTTACAATTAAAGGCACAAAAAAATTGTGTTGCAGACCACCCCTTGTAAGAAATATAATATCTGTAAAGTAGGGGGCTGGAAAAAAAAAATCTATGTGGAACTGGAATGATAAAACACACCAGAAAATGAATGAATAAATGAAGATCCTATAATTTGCTGGGATGGATGAAGGACCCATTTGGTGATGCACCTTAGAAACAGCTGACTTGTGCTGCATTTCTGCAGGAAGGACTTACCTGTGCAGCACACACTGTGTGTTCCCTCCTGCTTCCTGAACTACATTAGTAATTAATTACAGGCAGTAAATGTAGAAGTCAAAGACACCTTATTCCTTGACTACCATCTTTGTCCTCAATAACAACAGGTTTTGATTTTTATGCCTGCTGGAACGTTTCATGACATATTTTGAAAATACACTCATTTTCTCTCAGGACTGATTGACTGTACGTGTGTGAATGCTGTGGTGAAACCCAGCTCAGCGTGTCCCCTTTCAGCCTCCTCGTGGATAATACCAAAAGGTTTTCAGGATTTGGAACATGAAGCCCCCAAAGCCAGTCACACAACAGCCTTGTTCTGAGTTCCCAGTTTAAGTAACTGATGTTTTCAGTTCAAACCCCATTTCTGTCAGGGGTGCTGTACTACCTTGTACCAGTGCATGTTTCCAGCTGTTTAAGTTGCTTATTTTCCAAAAGGTTACTCATAAAGTGCAGGTCGTGGGGATTAAGTCATGTAGCTCCCATGGAGTACAGCAGGAATTTCACAGTTGAATCCCTGCAAATTCTTTTGGGAAACGTATTTATTTTTAATGAGTCATTAATCACTTTGCCGACTTCACAAGGTCCAGAGGCAGCCTCACATCAGCAATTAAGGACAGTATTTGTGATTTCTAGAATCAGAACTAGAAATTTACTTGACTGAAAGGCAGATGCCCTGGTAGACTGGTGGATGTGGCAAACTGACTGGTGAGACACAGTTCATCTTAAAATAGAGCTGGGTATCCACTAAAAAATCATGATAAAATGTGTCAAGTCAAGCATTTAAAACCTTCAGCATCTGAAATCACTGGAAAACAGTGTGCACATGGTTTGTTCTCACAATTAATTCCAAAAATTTCCATGGCTGGTAAAACGCATGATCTGAACAGTGAAACTTGTGAACCATTTCTAAGCCATATCTTTTCAAACTCAAGTTGTATTTAGGAGAAGCATTTTGGGGTTCAATATCCCAAAATTATTGAAACTATTGAAACTACACAGAGATTAATCAGTGGTGTTCTCTCACAAGTCACAAATTGATGATAATACATTAATGGAGGGGAGGCTGCTGCTTTGCAGACACAGGTGGAACTGTGAACACCCACACCATGTGAGTACTGAGATGAGCAAGAACTGGTAAATAGATCAAATAATTACTATTATTATGGAGAATTTTTAAAGTTGAGACTTGTCTGAAAGCAGACAGTTTTGCTTATACATAGGTAAAACCATATGGAGAGGGAAAGGTGTGGGGAACAGGAGTGCTATGATGATTTATTGATTAGGAAAATGTTTGGGGTTGGGGTTTTTTAAGGAGGAAGACTCTTTGGAACAGAAATAGTTCTTTCTACATCAGCCCAGGTGCACAGCAGAAATTCAGAAATATGTCCTGGTGTTCTCAGTTAGTGAAAAATGAATTCTAAATTTTCTGCAGTCAGGGAAAAGTTCTTTGAGTTCCAGGGAAACCTGCTACGCTGGCTTGGATGGAGTTAATTTTGTCCTCAGCAGTCCCCACGGTGCTGTGGTTTGGATTTGTGATGAAAACACTGTTTTTAACACAGGGATGTTTTATTTACTGCTGAGCAGCTCTTACACAGCCTCAAGGCCTTTTCTGTCTCCAGTCAAACCAGGCAGTGGGCTCTGCCTCCAACAGGAAGCTGGAGGGGGCAAAATAAAGGGAAAATAACAACCAAGGAACTCCTCTAAATGTATTTACTGTTTCATCAAGAAAAGAGAAGATGTTGTTACATACAACAGGCTGTCTACTCTATTCTTCCTGAGTTTGGGTCAGCTGAAGAAAAAACATTTTAGAGCATTCACTATGTTTCAAAATCACAAGCAGTATGTAATATGTTTCCCAAATCTTTATCTGATTCAAAAAATATTCCCCGCGTGGTTTGTTGCGCTGAACTCTGACCAAAGAGTCAGTGCAATTTGGAACATTATGGACTTAGCAACAAAATAATGAGATTTTTTCTTTTTTTCTTTTTTTTTTCACTTTGAGAGTTCTGCAAGAAACCATGAAAGGGCTGAATCTGAGGGTAGTGGTGACTTTGGGCACCGCTGCAGGAGCCAGTTGGTGGGAAGCTGGAAGCAGGGCTTTGACTGAATTCTTAGGGCTAAGAGATGATAAGAGGCTCCACAGTCCTGTGGAGTTAAGCAGCCTGACAAGGTGAGCCAGGAGCGAGAAAGGAGCTCTTAAAATCTTCAAATCAATTCCCTGGAAACATGGGAAAGACAAGAACTACAGCAGCCACACTTTTTTGCTGTAAGAAGAAAGCCCCAGCGTACAGTGAGGTTCTGAGAGAGCAGCTTTCTCCCCAAACCAGGTGATTCTGAAGCATTTGCCTTTATTATTGATTATCTGAGAGAAACCCAGCTATGCAGGAGTGTTAAAGGAACTGGGGAGGGAGTGAATATATGCACAAGTGAGAGATACTGAATTCACTGTTGCTTCATTCAGATCAGTTTACAGAAGTTGGATAATCTTCTTTACTCTGTGGATGTGACGATGAATTTAATGTATCATTGTAGAAAAGCCAAGAAGCAGAAGTGTGCTGAGAATTTGAGCACAACCAACATTTGTGCAAATGGATTTGGTGGCATTTGTTTCAACATGTCAAAGCAATTCCTGGTATGTGGGAAAAGATGCAAAAATATAAGGGGTTTACTGGCACATCACACTGATGGCACTGACTTTGACAGATGCCATTCCTTCAACAGTGGAGCTGGTTTGGGTGTAAATAGAATTCAAAATACCAAGACAGGAATTTTGAGAAGATAAGGGGAGTTGAGCTCTTAATTTAGTTTTACACTTTTTCAGTCATTCCTGTACTCGATTGTCTGAAATTCTCCAGGATGAAATAACTGGAGTTTATTGCAGCCTCCAGAAAATGGCTAATTTGGTTTATAATGGGCCAGGCACAGATCTGACTCCAAAGCAGTAGGAAGGTTGTGTTCTGCATGAGCTGGTACCCTGATTGGAAAGGGTCCATAAATGCAAAGACAATCAGAGTGGGATTTTTACAGCCTCCCCCTAACAATTGCTCACAGCAGTTTAGTAGAACTGACTGTAGGCTTTCCCATCTTATTTTTCATTAATGGTAGCAGAGCAGAGACTGTCAGTTGGGTTTTTCTTCTAGGGAAACTCTTTTAATGGTGAACGAGCAAGAGTATTCAGGTGAGAAGGAGCTTCATGTGGAGAATATATTTTCCTGAAATATAAATGTTTAAGAAGCAAAATATTTCATCTGATTAGCTTGACACTGTTGTTGTTACCATTCAGTTTTCTTACATCTTATACTTTACCGAGAGTTCTACAAGCTGATAACTAATACAGTAAAGCACAAAACCACAGAGCAGAACTGGAAAAAGAAGCAGGCTAACAGGACAGTTGAACTGAAATAATAATAATAAAAAGACCAAAATTTTGAGATTTCTTGTTCTACTTCCCAACTCACTTTCCACGAGTCTTATCAATTCCCCAATCAACATTGCTGTACGAATTTTTAGCCAAAGAATGAATAAACCTCTTAAAAAGACTATTAACTGCAGCTATTCCAGAGCTGTGGCTTCTGAATTAAAGGTCATGACAGTTATGAATGAGGTTATGGGATTTTTCACTCTGCTACTTGGGCTTATGTCTTCAACAGAAGTGGAAATTTAAACCAGAAACAGGATTGCAAGATGACAAATGAATGAAACTCCAAAGTACAGAAAGCAGGGTAAGAGGAGGTCATTCCTGAGGCAGTGCAATGAATTTGGGATGTTGATGTTTTGACCAGTGAATAGATCACTGAAGCCCAACGCCCGGTGCTGGCAATGCAGCACCTGCTGCAAAGCTTTATCTTGAGAAAACAGCGACCCATCCTTCAGATTTTCCTCACACTGGCTGACTGAACAGGTATTTCAACCAATATCATAGACCTTGTTTGCCACCGCGAGTTAAAATTCTTCTCTCTGTTTTCTGATCTTCCTGGATTCTTCCCTTCCCTCTCTGCCCCAACAAACTCTGTGATGGTCACGTTTGCCTCTCCCTGCCCCTCAGTGTTCCTGCAGCAAGCTTGGCTGGCAGCAGCACTCGTTTCAGAGGAAAGCAGAATTAAGCAGGACTTTGTCGTCATACCAAGAAATCAATGATACACTGAAGCACTTTTTAATTAGACCACTGCGGTCCTGAACTAACCCCGAGTTACTAAGATTAAATAATTGCTTATGGCATTCTCAGTGTGTAGTTCACCAGAGTGAAAAGAAGACTATTGACTCAACTGCTAAGTTTTGAGAACTGATGAAGTCTGCTGAGTGCAGAAATTCTTTTTGGCACAAAAAAACCCAATGCAGTTTTATGACCCAACTCCTTTGAACTATTTTAATTAAGGACTACTATGATAAGAAAGAAGTTGAAAAGCTATTTAGTGAGAAGACAGGCTCCCATTTAAATGTTGACTCATGAATTCAGCACTTTCAAGGATATTACTGTACTTTTGGTCTTTACTTTTCAAAGCCATTAACTTCTCCCAGCACATTTCTATCTATGTCATCACAGGAACATGTTAAAGTCGTATCACTTAGACATCTATTCTCTTTCAGTCACCTTTGATTTTTTCCCCTTTTCTGCCTAAATTTAGACATACAAATTTGAATAAACAACTGTCTTCAGCTTTACGTTCAGATTCTCTGTAGGTGTAATCTGGCACAAATCCCCTGACTGTAGTGGAACCACCTTGACACAGGACTTGAAAACCTGACCTTAAGAACTCATTATATTTAAAAGTGTAACTAATCTAACTAGACATTCTTTCAAAAAGGTCATTGTTACATTCACTTGAATAATAAAAATGTACAGGGAACAGGCTAAGGGAAAACGGAATTTTTAAATGATAGTAGAGCAAGAACAGAATTAATATTCTATATTACAGAACTATCAATAATTATAGAATTATGTAGCATTGCATCAAAGCATATACAGACATAAAAATAATTAATGTTTCTGAACTAAGTATATTCATGGTCTTTCATCTTCTTTCTTAACATATAAAACAAATACAAGCATGTGAACTTGTATTTGATAGTGCTGAGTTCTTCCATCAAAGTTACACCACCCGTGCAAAACAAAAAGGAATATTTGCCCTTCAAAGTGTTCCATGACAGAAAATCAGCAGAGCACTCTGGGCTTGCTGTTTTTAGAGGATATTCAGACTGCGCAGTACGAGTTTCAAAATCCCACTCGGTTTCTCACTGGCTTGGAAGGGCTTTAAATTCCTGCATGGAATGAGGCTCCTGCCAGTCCCTGGAGGGAAGCCCCGGCAGCAGCAGAGGCTGCCAGGACACAGAACCTGTTCCACTGCTATTCCTGCCCTATCAATCATCTGCA